>NW_027555550.1:0-36761 GCF_003287225.1 Phascolarctos cinereus
GACAGCATTTTTCATCATAAGTCTTTTGGAACTGTAGTATGTCATTGTGTCGATAAGTTACAAAGTCTACAATTTTCTTGTTACTATTGAGGGCACCACTATACTCTCAGTCATCCAACCTTGTAACTATGGTATCATGCTCAACTTCTAAATCTCTCACCCCTCATTTTCACTGTTGGTAAATGCTGAAAATGCTAGAAATAACAGTAAGACAAGAAAAAGAAATTGAAGGCATGAACATAGGTAAAGATGAGATAAAAATTATCCCTATTTGCCAGTAACATGATTCTTTACTTAGAAAATCTTAGTGAATTAAAAAAGATACTAATTGAGACAATAACTTCAACAAAGTCACAGGCTTTATATAAATGTCAAAATTCAGCAGCACTTCTATACAAAAATAAAACCTAAGGAACAATAATAGAGAAAGACAGACCATTCTCTCTTCCCAATTTCCCTATTGTGTCAAAGATACAACCATTCTCATAGTCACCCAGTATTCTAACTGTCCATGGTACCCAATGTTACCAAATCCTGACAAATAACTGACATCTAACTCCTTCTCTCCTCTGACATTGCTACCACTCTTGTATATGTCTCCCTATCTGAAGTCACTCCCAATTCCACTCCACCTTCTACTCACCAACCAAAGTGATCTTCCTAAACTCCTGATCTAACCATGTCACCTCATATTCCCATTCATTAAACTGCCTAAGACAGGGGTGGGGAACCTGCGGCATCAAGGTCACATGTGGCCTTCTAGGTCCTTGAGGGAGGCCTTCTGACTGAGTCCAAGTTTTATAGAACAAATTCTTTTACTAAGGGGATTTGTTGGTGAAGTTTGGATTCAGACAAGAGGGCTACATGCGGCTTTGAGGCCACAGGTTCCCCACTCCTGGCCTAAGACCTTCAAAATAAAAATCATCTTTTTGGCTTTTAAAGTCCTTCATAAACTGGACCTCCCTACCTTTCCAGTCTCCTTACAATGTATTCTAAGATTCAGTCTTTGTTGTTCTTCATAAGATATCCCATCTGTTTTCTATGTACACTTAAAAAATTTTTATTACCATATTATTCCACTGAATTGCCTTTTTATTTTCTTACATAATATTCCTACTGTAAATTCTTTTCTCTTTTGATTTTTAATTTATTTATTTTTAGTTTTCAACATTCACTTCCATAAGCTTTTGAGTTTTCAATTTTCTCCCCCTCCTCTTCCAGAAATCCCCGGGGATTAATTTCTCCGACAAAAGGGAGGTGTGGCCCAGAAGGGAGCCCCTGTCTGAAGTTGAAAAAGAAACAGGTGGGGCTCCCCGCGGCCAAGGCTGGGGTTACTGCCCGCCCACCCACTTCTGGCGGTGAGAGCGGGGAGCTAGCGCCTGGTCTGGGAGGATGCGCTAGGGGTGCCCGCTCCAGCTTTCGCACTTTGGGAATCTTTAGGCGAGTTTCCAGCAGGGAGAAAGAAAGCAGTAGTAAATAACTGCATTCTTCTCAATGATCCTAAGTCTAAAGAAGGCACACCCCTCCCACATCTAAAGTTAAGCAAAAAGCGACTTGTCAAACGCCCGATCCCTTCGGGTCCTGCCTCAGATTCAATACAATTCTCCCTGGGACCGTTTCAATAAATAAATAAATAAATAAAAGTCTCAGTAGGTACTTTCTTTCCCCTGATCAGATACTCTTAGTCCATTTTCCATTTTCTCTCCACCCCTGGGATCTCGAAGCCATGACAACAGCCCGTATCTTCCATAATAAACTCACTCACCTTCTGTCCTCTTCCTCTTTAAGATCATGTAATCATTAAAAGTACATCAAGAAAAAAGGAGGAGGGTTGGGAATGAGGAGCGGAAAATACCGCAGATCAGCCTTAAATAGTCTACTCTAAATCCCCGTTACTCTGCTAGCTGGTAAACTGAGCGTGCTGGTCGGTAAACAAACTCTTTATAGCTGGCAATTCCCTAAATTATTAACCCTTTGGCCCTGCCTTGTGTGTAAGGCTCGAGCAACCCTAAGAGGGAAAACAAAAAGAGAAGATGAACAAAATCTAATAGAGTGGTTGGTTCTCAGAGGCAGGGGAGGGTAAAGGAAGGAGACAGCCAAAAGATGTGTACTCTCTAGGCTTGTGCCAAGTGGTAGCAACGGTGCCAAGAAATGCCCTTCCTCCCCTTGTCTTCGAGGATGAGAAGGGAGTAGCAACCTAACTGCACAAAGGAACATGAAGGAATGGAAAGCAGAAGAAAATACAACCCTTCAGAAATAGAGTCTAGGGGAAAGGGAATGAAAGTAACTTCAAAGTATAATGTTAGATTGTGGGACAGAAGAGAAAATTGGAGAAAAGACTGGTGAGGAAATCATTTTTCTTTGGTGAGTTTTCTACTGCAAATATCTGGATGAAGACAGTGGAGACCACAGCCTAACCTCAGCCTCCCCAAGGGGGAAAAAAACACTCATAGGTTTAAAGTTGGAAGGAACTTCAAAGTGCAAGGTGCAGCCCCCTTATTTTATAGACAAGGAAATAAAGGCCTGGTGAGGTCAAGAAAATGGCCCCAAATCTATGCAAAAATGAAAGAATGAATGAATGAATGGTAAAAATATCTATTAACCTCTTACAAAATATTGAAGTACCAAGTGTTAAAATGCTAGGAATACAAATAAAAAAGTAAAGTCAGTCCCTGACCTCAAAGAGTTTACATTCTACTGAGAGAGTTGTGTTGGAATGATGCCCTGGAGAGGTGTTTGAAAAGTTTCTGGAGTGATGTGTTGAAGCTATTGGGAGAGTAGCTTGCCACACTTTTCCCAAAAGTATTTATTGACTTGATTATGGTTCCAGAACCAAAAGAATCAGGGTGAAGAAAGGCAAGAAGAAAGATGGAGGCTGAGGGGAAGAGGTAATAAAGTGAAGTATGGCTACAGGCATGCCTAGATATAAAGAATCACATCAGACATTCACCAGTCAGAACCAGGAGACACTGGGGCAGGAGTTCTAGTGCTAAACAGAGCAGGTTCTTCATTACATAATCTCATAGCCAGAATTTGACTAGATCTAGCACATTTTCCAAAGTACCAAGAGTAATTCAAAATTGCCCCAATGTCCATAATCAATCAACAAGAACTTAGTGGGAAAAAAAAGTATTTATTATGCTCTACCTCCCAGGCATTGTGGTAGGTACTAAGGATATGAAGACAAAAGAGAAGCAATCCCAGTCCTCAGGACCTTACATTTTAACAAGACCATTTAATGTGCTCATGGATAAGAGACAGACAGACCAACAGAGCATTTATTAAGTCCTTACTTAAGGACTGGGGATACAAATCAAGCAAACAAGACCATTTCTGCCCTCAAAGAACTTACATTCTAAATAGAGAAGACAACAAATAAATGGGTGGGGGTGGTATGGCCATAGTGATATGGGGTGAAAACGTCAGAGAAGTGGCATGAAGGCCTGGTTCTAGACAAGATGAAGTTCAATCACTTTTTGGAGCTCAGTCACAGGAACAGAGTCCCTTGCCCAATGGTGTGGAGGTGGCACATAGAAAATTCATGAAAAGCAGATACAGTCTTCTTGGGGATGGGGGTGGGCACTTGCAGTTACAAGGAAAGACCTAATGCAGAAAGTGTTAACTTGAGCTTAATCTTGAAGGAAACTAGGGACTCTAAGAAGCACAGTAAGAAGAGAGAGAGAGAGAGAGAGAGAGAGAGAGAGAGAGAGAGAGAGAGAGAGAGAGAGAGAGAGAGAGAGAGAGAGAATTTAAGGCACATAGATGGGACATGGAGTAAAAGAAAGTCAGGATGGGGGCAGCTAGGTGACATAGTGGATAGAACACGGCCCTGGAATCAGGGGGACCTGAGTTCAAATCCAGCCTCTGACACTTGGTAGCTATGTGACCCTGGGCAAGTCACTTAACCCCAATTGCCTCCAGAAAAGAAAGTGGAATGGCTAGACTGTAGATTCCATGGAAAAGAGTAATATGGAATAAGGGTGGAAAGACTGAATGAGGATAGGGTATGAAGAACTTTAAATGCCAAATAAAAGAGTTTATAAGGAATACTAGAGGTAATAGGGAGCCACTGAAGCTTGTTGAGATGTGGGGGATGACATGGTCACTTGGACAAATCATTTTCTTAGCTGTGTGGAGGATGGATTGAAGTAGGGAGGGATTTGAGGCAGGAAGACTATATAAGGCTATTGCTTTAGTTAAGAACAGAGATAATGAGAACCTGAACTAGGATGATGGCTGAGAACAAGAAATGGGATGAGTGTGAGAGATACTGTGGAAATATGAACAATTGGCAATTGACTAATTAGATATGTAGGATGAGTGAGATTAAGGAGATGAGGATTACACTGAGATTGCCAACCTGGGTGACTGGAAGGATGGAGCTGCCATTGACAGAGAAAGAGGACACTCTCCTGGTATAAACTGTGATAGGGTGTTTTCTGGGCAGACCACTGGCTTCTACCCGCTAACTTTTTTGTTCTAATTTTGACATTTGCTCCTGATGCTTTCTAGCACTTTGTCTTCAATAGATTCTTTAGGGTCCCAATTTTCTGGGGAGATCAATTATAAAATACTTCTTGGCACCCTGCTCCTTCACAATATGGAATTTAATGTTTTCCATTCAGTAAGTAAAATGATTATATAAATTTTAAATCACAGTCTTTGACAGGAAATATTTTAAGCAAAGATAATAATTGAACTCAGAACTCCAAGTCTGATTGAAGAAAGTGTTAGGAGAGAGTCATAATTCAAGAGAGGAAAGGAAATAGAAAACTGGGGTGGGGGGTAATCTGACCATCATCTCCTAGTGACATGTGCTAGCTTAGCATGTTGACATCAGGGACACATGCTAAAAGGGATTTATTTACTAAGGAACATGCAGCTGTCAGGGTTATGCAGGGCTAGGTTTTCTCCTGGCCACAAAATAAAATTATACTTGACAGACAATTTAAAATTTAAGAACACCTTTAGCTACTGTTTGTTAAGCTGCTTGTCTTTGTTAACTTGTTTACTTGCTTCTTTAACCAGTCTTTAAAAGATGAATATAGCAAGAACCCAGAAAACTGCCCTGAAAGCTTGTGGATTAATTATCAGAACCTGAAGTCTATAGGAGGATTAATGTCTAGCAGGTGTATATGTTTATCTATCTATATATCTGTCTATCTATCTATCTACCTATCTAGGTTGTAAAGATTTGTATAGATATGCACGTATGCATATATGGATTAGTATACTTTTATATAGATATACACATGTCTATGTGAATATATGTACATGTATATAGACTGGCATATGGTATGTGTGTATGTACATATGTATATATGTATGCCATATACCATGTACATAGATACTCATATATACATGCCTGTTATATACCTGTTAGACATTAATCCTCCTCTAGACTTCAGGTCCCGGTAATTTACCCAGAAGCTTTCAAGGCAACTTAATGGGTTCTTGTTATATTCTATATATGTATAACACATATCACACATATATATGTTGGTATATGTGTATGTATATACACACATGCTGCTGGTATGTGTATATAGATAAATATATACCAGTTACATACCTGCTAAGGCTTTCTAGCCCATGTGTGAGTGTGTGTGTGTGCGCATGTGTGTGTATATACCCACATATACAGATTAGATAGATACACACATATAGATATATGGAAATATTTGCTTATTCAGATATATTTATACACTGTGAGTAATATAGGAGTTTTACTTATTTCTAAAGCACTATTCTAATGCTGAATTATAATTTTCAGTTTATTTTCAATAAAAGCTTTGAAATGAAACACAAACAGGTTCCATTCATTTCATTTTGCATTCCATTTTTAATGCCATTTCTGACACTAATAATAGTTTTATATCTGGATTCATAAAAATAAATAGAGGAAAACACCAGACACAATTATTCTGTTTTTAAGCAGATTTCTTTAAATGGTGAAAATCATATAAACTTTCAAATACCAGATTTAAAAAAAAATTCCAAAAGTCAAATGTATGAAGTATCCTTTTTGGGAAGAGAATCTCAGTATAGTATTTTTGTATAGTGGAAATCACACCAGCTCTGGAATCAGAGGACCTTAAGTTCAAATCTCACCTGTTGTTGCTGTTGTTGTTATTGAACCTCAGTTTCCGTGTACTTCTGTTGCCTCTGTTCTGTTCTGGTCTGGGCCTGTCTCCTGGTGGTTTAAGTTTGATATTTGATACATTTAACAGTTAACAAAAAAGAGATTGCTTAGTCTTAGCAGGAGAAGGATATTCAATGAAGAAAGCCACTGAGAACACCAAAGGGGTGTACTCTACCAATGCAAATCAATACCTGCCTCTTTTGCTACTTATGGTCTAAGAGAGTTGACTAGGATACTGAGAGGTTAATTGACTTGTACCAGGGCACACAGTCAGTATGTGTCAGAAGGGGAACTTAAACCCAGCTCAGGCTCTTCTAAAAGACTATGAAAGGCAGATACTCAGGGTCCCATAGCCAGTCTGGGTCTGAGCCAAGATTTGAACCCTTATCTTCCTGAGTTGGAAACCAATTCTTTGTGTGCCATGCCAAGATCTTTCTCCATATATTCCTTTTAATTCCATTTTCTCATTTGAAAACCTATATTGTTCACAATTTGCATAGAGGAATGCCTGGCTTCCTTTAGAAACTGACTAGTTCATCTTTTTTTGATACAATAATTGTACAAAAGCAAACAACCATACTTTGTCTGGACCCTCAATACTTCATGTGTATATTTCCTCCATGCAGAAATCAGCCCAACTACACCTTCTCACCCTGTGTAATTCTTATCCATATTCTTCTATAGATGTTCCATTAAATAAATAGTAATAATAGCTGACGTTTAGGTAGCACCTACTATGTGCCAGGCAATATGATAAGAGCTTTTCACAAATATCTCATTTGATCAAAACAGTAACTCTGGGACGTAGGTGTTATTATCTTCATTTTACGTTTGAGGAAACTGAGGCAACAAGGGATTAAGTCACTTTCCCAAGGTCATACAGCTAGTAAATGTCTGAAGTTAGATTTTAACTCAGATGTTCGTCATTCCAGGTCCAGCTATAAATTTTAATCTAACAGCTGTTTTACAGAACATTTTATGTCAATAAAGTCTCTACAAGGGATGCTGCAGTCCTTTTATAATTCAGTTGTTGAAAGAACTTTATAACAGTCAATCAGAAATATAGTAATAGTGCATTGCTTTTTAAAAAATTACAGCAACCTTTTGTCTTTATTCACGTCAGTCAGTCAACAAGTATTAGCTAAGCACTTACTCTGTGCCACGTAGCGTATTAATCAATTTGGATAAAAAGAAAAGTAAAATAATTGTCCCTACCCTCCATGAGCTTACATTCTTCTGACAGGGAAGACTATATATAAATAAGTAGATACATGATATATAGAGAGTAGGTGGAAGGTAATCTCATAGGAAAGGCACAAGCAGCAGTGGGGACTTATGTAGACTTCCTGTAGAAAGTAAAATTTGAGCTAAGTCGAAAGCCAGGAGGTAGAAATGAGAAGAGAGAACATTCTAGGTGTAGAATAGAACCAGTGAGAAAGTATGAAGTTAGGGGATGGGTTGTCATGTGAGAGGAACAGCAAATAGCCAATCATTCCAGTCTAGTTAAGATTTTATGTCCTCAAAGTTATTTTTTCCTTTCAGTTGTTTTTGCAAAGTCCTTTTTAGATAACTTTTCATGTCTTTTTTTCTTTCATATTGCTTTATATCTCTTTGAATGACCTCTGATCATTCAAAAATGACCGAAATTTTTCATCTGTTTCCCTTATGTAAGGATTTCTTGTTAAAGTATTTTGCTATACAGCTTGATAGAAAATAGGAATTGAAGATTTGCTGCAAATAGCGTGCATATTCAAGAATGCTATCATCATGTTGGGAACAAAAATGGTCAATAAGTTATGAGAGCTCAGGTGATCCAGATTTTCGATGCTACCTAAAAAGCACTCTGTAATTTTATTTAGGAGATAGGGTAGAGTAAATGGCTAAATCTCAGTCTCCTTCCCCTCATCAGCAGATTCACATAGTTTCCAGAAAGTGGGGTTTTAGGAACACTAAAATCAAGCACTTGCATTTTTAAATTAAGTTAGAATCTGTTGATATAATATCTACCAAACTGAGTTAATGCAGTAAATATTGTTGAATTTAAAATATTAACAATAACTAACATTTACATAGAAATTTAAGATTTACAAAGAGCTCTTCTCACAATAATCTGTAATTTAGTTAGTAACTGTAGTATTATCCTCATTTCTTCAGAATGAGCAATACAGTCAGAAAGGTGAAATAATTTACCCAGAATCACATAACTATTAATTGACAAAGTTAGGATTGAAACCCAGTTCTTCTGATTAACCTGCATTCATTCAGGGACCATCAGCAACATCTGAAAATCACAAAATTCACTGAAATAGATTGATTGAGTCCAATTCATGCCTATTTAAAATATGAGAGGGCAGGAATTCAGATGTTTTGAAAATGTTCCATCAAGACAGTCATGAGTTTTCTGTTTAAAAAGAGTTGTTTTATGGGAAATGGTATATTTGCCCGAGATTATCAAGATCCATGAGGCAGTTAGGTGGCTCAGTGGATGGTGCACTAGCCCAGGAGTCAGGAAAACCTGAGTTCAGATCTGACCTCAGACACTTACTAGTTATGTGACCCTGGTCAAGTCACTTAACCTCTGTTTGCTCTGTTTCTTCCACTGAAGAAGGAAATGGCAAACCACTCTGGTGTCTGCCAAGAAAACCCTATGGACAGTATTGGCGTGCTGTGGTTCATGGGCTCATGAGGAGTCAGACACAACTAAACAACAACAATTAAGATGTATAACACTTTTACAAAACCAAATATTACCCTTTGGGCATATATATGAGGGAAGGGAATGAGTTAAATGAAGAAAAATTACAAAATTATTAGTATTTTCGTGTACTGACTACACCATTTCCCTGTGCTGGTTCACTCTATCCAACTCCTCCTTAATCTCTCTTTTATGTGTTGTCTTCCCCCTTGAATATAAACTCTTTTAGGGCAGATACTGTCTTTCTATCCCCAGTGCTTACAACAGTGACTGACACATGGTAAGTGCTTAATAAATGCTTATTTCTGCCTGCAATCTGGAATCACCACCTGTGAACTCACCACCATGCTTCTAACTCCAACCTTGATTCATACCTCTTCCCTGAGCCTCTTCTCCCCTCTGTTTGGAGGGCTGGAGAGCAGAGTACCAAAATACACAATACTTTCCCTTACAAAGGGCAGAAACTGGATTCTCAGATTACTCCACTTTGCATCTTCTGCCCTGTCTGCATTCAACTCCTCAGAACTAGATGCCCCCTGATGTCCTGTCTCCCCATCACCCCTACTTTCCTGCCTCCTTTTGTGTTCTGTTTCCGTCCTTTGTAAGTTTATTGAAAGTGGAGACTATGTTTTTATTAATTGTATCACTAGCACTTAGCACAGTGCCTGCCACATAGTAGACACTTAATGTTTGTTGAATTGGTTTGGATCTGGGCATTAGAATATTGGGCTGGTGTATACTGGGATATTCTGCTTGTAGAAACAGTTCAGGGATGGCTTCACCTACCCCCAAGCCCTCAGGATTGTATGTTAACTACATAACATATAAACAGACCATCAGGAAGTTGGCATTGCCTGATTGGTGACCAGTGAAGCTTCTAAATATGTATTATTGGGTTTTCTCACCCGAATTAATTCTATTTAAATAAACATCTTGCTGCCTTTTTATGATCCCTAGTGAAGGGGCTATATGAGTTTTTCTTTTTTTTTTAGGGGGGAGGCTAGGCAATGGGGTTAAGTGACTTGCCCAGGGTCAGACAGCTAGTAAGTGTTATGTGTCTGAGTCTGGATTTGAACTCAGGCCCTCTGACTCCAGGGCGGGTGCTCTATCCACTGTGCCACCTAGCTGCCCTTGGGCTTTTCAATTTACATTTTTTCCCCTCTAATTTTCTTCCCATACTATTTCTAATATTCCATGATCATCCAGATTCCACTTCTGAAAGAAATAATTTGGAGATGAACATTCTTCCTAGCTTAGATTTTGTTTTTCTAATCAACTAACGTTTTCTGTCTAGTAAGAGCTGGGCCATCAACCTGTCAGGATAAGAAGCAGGGGCTCAAAGGGCAAGTGCTTCTCCTGCCTAGTGACATTAAAGTGAATTTTAAAATATATTTATTTATTTATATCTTTTGCTTTTATATCACCTATATTTCCCATTGTGTCCATCCCTCTTATCTCCTCCTCCCAGATAACTGTCTCTTATAACAAAGAATTTTAAGAATAAAGAGAAAAACACAGTAAGGCAAAACTAACCAACTCATCAGAAAAGGTCTGACATCACATCTAGCATTCCATACTCACAGTGCCCTGTCTCTGCCAAGGAGGTGGGGGATTTGCTCCCTTGTCTCTTCTTTGCTGCTAAAGTTGATTTATTAAATTTCATAGCACTCAGTATCCATTTACTATCGTGGTTATTGTACATACAGAGCCAAATCAGTCAATAAACGTTTATTAAGTACTTACTAAGCGCCAGGCACAGTGCCAAGAACACTAATATAAGCAGAAAGATAGTCCCAGCTCTCAAGAAGCTTACTTTCTGATGGGGTTAGGCAAAACATAAAAGGAAGCTGAAAAGATGTTGGGGAGGGAGGGAACATCGTAGACAAAGTCTGTAGTGTTCAGATTAGACCCTGGACAGGAAGGACAACCTAGCTGCCCAGAGCAGTTTCCTTAAAATGGCATTTGGAGAGGAATCAGCCAATCAGAGAAAAGAGTCCTGGATGGGAGAGGATGGAGTGAGTGACCTTCCAGGGCGAGGTTGTTGTTGTGTTGTTGTTGTTTGTCTTTTGTTCTCAAAGACCACCATGACTTCTGGGAGGTGATGCCCTAACAAGCAAGTGAATGGGATTTAAATGAGGGAGTGCTACATAAAGTCACCAGACTCACTTTCTCTTCCAGAGCCATCTGGGTCCAGTGGCAACAGTTTGATTAAGGCTAAGTAAGAAATGAGGCAGAGAATGGACTTTTTTACCTAGTCTAAAAAAATGTAGATCTGGAAGGAGAAGACCTTCAGGGTTTCTGACCAAAACAGAAACAATTGCTATCTACATTCACTCTGAGCCAATCAGGGTCCAAACAATGATCAAGTAGGGCTTGGCCTGGGTCCTCTTGTTGGTCAATCAATGAGAGTCACAGTGATTTGGGTTTAAGGCATAGTCCTTAAGAAAAAAAAATCAGGATAAGAACTTACTATTTGACAGAAACTGCTGGGAAAACTGGAAAAGAGTGTGGCAGAAACTAGGCATAGAACAGAATCTCACACCATATACCAAAATAAAGCCAAAATGGGTTCATGATTTAGATATAAAGGCTGATACTATAAGCAAACTGGGAGAGCAAGTATACCCGTCAGATTTATGGAGAATAGAAGAATTAATGACTAAACTGGAGATAGAGAACATTGGGAAATGCAAAATGAATAATTTTGATTACATTACATTGAAAAGTTTTTGCACTAAGAAAGCCAATGAAAACAAGATTAGGAAAGAAGTAGAAAACTGGGAAAGAATTTTTACAACCTCTGATAAGGGCCTCATTTCTAAAATATATAGAGAATTAAGTCAAATTTATAAGAATACAAGTCATTCTCCAATTGATAAATGGTCAAAGGATATGAAAGGGCAGTTCTCAGATGAAGAAATTAAAGCTATCTATAGTCATATGGAAAAATGCTTTAAATCACTATTGATTAGAGAAATGCAAATCAAAACAACTCTGAGGTACCACATCATACCTATCAGATTGGCCAACATGACAGAACAGGAAAATGATTAATGTTGGAGATGTGGGAAAATTGGATCACTAATGCATTGTTGGTGGAGTTGTGAACTGATCCAACCATTTTCTTTTGTTTTGTTGAGGCAATCTGAGTTAAGTGACTTGCCCAGAGTCACACAGCTAGTGCGTGTTATGTGTTTGAGGCCAGATTTGAACTCAGGTCCTCCTGACTCCAAGGCTGGAGTTGTATCCATTGTGCCACCTACCTGCCTGATCCAACCCTTCTGGGGAGCAATTTGGAACTATGCCCAAAGGGCTATAAAAATGTGCATACCCTTTGGCCCAGCAATAGCACTTCTAGGGCTCTACGGTCTAAGAGATCATAGAAATGGGTAAAGGACCCACATGTACAAAATTATTTGTAGCAGCTCTTTCTGTGGTGGCAAAGAATTGGAAATTGAGGGGATGCCCATCAATTAGGGAATGGCTGAACAAGTTGTGGTATGTGAATATAATGGAGTACTATTGTGTTATAAGAAACGGTGAGCAGGCAGATTTCAGAAAAACCTGAAAAGACTTGTATGGACTGATGCTGAATGAAGTGAGCAGAACCAGGAGAACATCGTACACAGTAACAGCCATAATGTGTGAGGACTATGATAGTTTCATCTCTTCTTAATGACGCAAGGATCTAAGACAATTCCAAAGGACTCCTGATGGAAAATGCTGTCCACATCCAGAAAAAGAACTATAGAGTCTAAATGCAGATCAAAGCATATTATTTGCTCTCTCTTTTTTTTTTGTTTCTTCTTTCTCATGGTTTCTCCCATTGGTTCTAATTCTTCTTTAAACATGATTAATGTGAAAATAGGTTCAGTATGAATGTGTATGTCAAGCCTGTATCAAACTGCATGCTCTCTTTTGCGTGGGAAGGGGAGAGATGAGGAGAAAATTTGGAACTCAAAATCTTATGGAAGTGAATGTTGAAACTAAAAAGAAACAATTTTTTTAATTTTAAAAATTAAAAATAAAAAGAACTCTAGCTCATAAACCCCAAGATATTTTCCAAGGTTTCAGAAATCAAAATTTACATTCCTTTAGGCAGAGCATCCACAGAGGCTCTGTGATGTAGTAGGTAAAAGTCCAGAGAGAGAGGAATAGAGCGTGGACAGGAAAGTAGTTTGGAAAGGAGGACATGAGTATTTGGGATGATCAGGAAAGGTTTCATGAGTACAATAGTGCTTGAGCTTTGTCTTAAATGAAGAAAGAGATGCTATAAGGTTGAGATAAGGAGGAAATGCATTATAGACATGGGAGATGGGTGGGGTGGAGGGAATGGGGGAGTGGGCAGAGGGGAAGAGAAGGGTGGGAAGAGTTGAGTGTCTAGAGTGAGAAACAGAACTATAATTGGGCTGTATCACAGAGTGCAAGAAAGGGAGTAATGTTCAATGAGACTAGAACCAAAAAGTGCTGCCGTACATATTTTAATACGTATGGGATTTTTCTTTCTGTCTTTGACATCCCTGGGGTAAAAGCCCAGCAATGGAATCGTTAGGTCAACTGGTATGGAAATTTTAGTCACTTTATTCAGCAGAATTCCAAATTGCCTTCCAGAATGATTAGACCAACTTTCACAACCACTCCAACTGTGATTATTCCCACCTTTTGTCCTCTTTGCTAATCTGTCATGTATGAAATGAAAACTGAGGGTTGTTTTGATTTATATGTTTCTTAACATTAGTAATTTGGTGAATTCTTTCATATGAATTCTTTCAAATTCTTTCAATTGTTAATAATTGTCAATTCTTATGAGAACTTGTTGTTAATATCCTGTGGCCACTTAAAGTGGTTTTTTAAAAAATTAGAGTGAATTAAAAATGTTTTGAGAATTTCATGACACTCTTTGAGATAATGGAGGCATTCTGGAGGTGAGGTCACAAAAAAACCAACGTTGAAAAAACTGAGGTTTAGGGAGCTTTAGTCACTCAACCAGAACCACTCAGCTAGTACACTTCTGTGATAGAGCCGAACATTTTTGCCAGGTTTTCTGACTCCAGGTTTTGTGAATATTCTTCCCATTGGACCACACAGTTTTTCTTAGATGTTAGTTGATGTTTATATAGCACTTTATGTTCTACAAAGCAACTTATTTCTGCCATTTGGTTTCAGCTTCATTAAGCAAGAGTCTAGGTTGGGAAAAGAAGAATGTTACCCCAGGATGCTAAAATTTTAGGAGAAGAGAGGGATATATGGTATGCGGTACAGCTTAAGTGAGCTCCTCCCAGCTTCAGCCCACATAGTCCCATCATCAGTCTGGTCCTGGGAGGCATTTCCTTCTCTTCCCACTAGCTGCTCTCTTCCTCTGCACTAATAACTACTATACAACCCTGGAGAAGCAGTGCAATAGAGATGATGATTTCTATTTTATAAATGAAGAATCTGAACCTCAACAAGGTTAAGAAGTCCCAAAGTCATATAAATAATTAGTAGGAAAGTCAGGACTCAATGCCAGGTATTCTTACTCCACTACCAAGCCAAAGTATGATAATTCTTTATCCCATGCTTTTTACTACTCCTATCTTTATTACCTGCTAAACAAGCCTGCCCCTTCAATTGTTCTTTGTGTGGAAGATAACTTTCATTTTGAGCTTACATTTAACATAAACTTGGCATATTCCCAACATCATTCCTGTAAAATTGTCAACTTCAGGAATGCATTAAAAGAAGATAATGGTATTATCTATGCAAGAAAAATTAATTGTACAGTCTTTGCCCCCGTGAAGCATTCCTTATTTTGAGTATTTGCCTCTCACTGTGTCCAATATTTGGATCTAGCCAAATTCAAAGAGTGTCGGAAAAGGAACTGGATGTGTCCCAAAGATTAGTAATGCAATCTGAAGCCTTCCTTAAGCTTAGGATTTCAGCCTGTACCCATAATAATAACTCATATTTCTATGGTACCTTCAGATTTACAAATGATTATCCTCCAAAAGCCCTTGAAGAAGGTAGTACAAGGCTTATCAATGCAATAAGCATTTATTAAGCACTTACTAAATACAAGGCACTATACTAAGTGCTAGGGATACAAGGACAAAAAACAAAAGTTTCTTCAAAGTGCTTTCATTTTGCACATAAGCAAATTTAGACTCAGAGCAGGTAAGCAGTCTGCTCAAAAACCCCTCAAAGTAAGGACTGAAACCCTTCCTTGTATCCTGATTCCAAGTCTAATTCATTTGCAGTATCTGTCATTGCTCATGATGAAAGCCAGTATAGTTCATATGACAAATCTCAATATGGCCCTGTAAGTAGCTGCTTGAGCAATGATATATCTCATTTTAGGTCATAGATTTGTTCCTGAAAAGTCACATACTGATGGACATTTTGAAAATATGATAATATTTTCCTATCAACTAATACTGTAATTTTAGAGATATTTTATCCCTATTTCTAGTGGAAAGAATAGATCTTAGATTTAGAACTACAAGGGACCCTACAGGTCAAATCCAATCCTCTCATTTTACAGGTGAGGAAACTAAGGCACAAAAAGATTGAGTGTTTTTGCCCAGGGTCACACAACTGATAGGTATCTGAGGTTTTCTTGACTTCAAGTCTAGTACTCTATCCCACTATATCACCTAGCTGCCTCAAACAAAAAGGAAAAATATGGGCCCTTAAATGAAGCCTCTCACATGGGAAGTCTTTCAAAAAGGATCACACTCTTGGAATTCACTGAAGTGAATACTCTAGTGTATGCTTCCAGACTGCTAAATCAAATGGCCTTTTTCTCTTAATCCTCAACCTTATTGACCTGTCTGCAGCTTTTGACACCACTGACATCTTCCTTTTTCTGGATGCGTTCTCCCCCTTGTCTTTATCCTAGTTCTCCTCCTCTCTGTCTTACTGCTGCTTCTCAGATGCCCTTACAAATTCTTCATCTTGACTTATGAAAGAAGAGGTTATCTACTCTCAGAGAAAGAGAAGACAAATAAGTATAGTACAGTCTTATATAGGTCATATGAATGCATGTGTCTATATCTGAGTCATGATTATAGATATCTAAGTATACATATGTAAGTGTATATATGTGGGTATGTGTATGAATATATATATATGTCTATGTGTATATATGTATATGTGTATGTGTATGTATGTATATAAATATATCTGCCCTTAATTGTAGTCTAGGTGGGAAGGAGGAAGGGGGAAAAAAAGAACAAAGTAAGAAGTGCACAGCAGAGAACAAAAGAAAACTTACAAGAAAGCAAAGAAAAGGTGGACAGTTCTCAACACAATGTGTGATATTTATCATTTAGGCTTTCTTGAAATGGAAATTTATTGCTATATATTTTGAATCCTTTTTCATGTTTTGCTATGGCAATGCTTTTTTTCTTTTATTATTTTGGTTTTAGTATTTGTTTCTTTTTTTCCCCCTTATTTTGTATTTAAGTTTAAAATAAAAAAATTTACAAAATAAAACCAAATTCTTCATCTCACAACAGTTTCCTAATAACTGTGGGTGTCCCCCAGAGTTCTGTCCATGGACCTCTTCTTTCTATATACCCTTTCCATGATCTTATCACTTCCCATACATCCAAGCATCATCTCTCCACAGATGACACAAATTAACATATACAGCCCTAAATATCTCTCCTAGAATTCTAGTTCTGTATATCCTACTGCCTAATGAACCTCATCACCCACAGTATAGTGGAGAGGACACTGTACTTAGACTCTGAAAGACCAAAATTCAAATCCCACTTCACAGACATACAACTGTATAACTCTGGGGTGATTCATTTAACCTCTTCTTTCTTCAGTTTCCTCATCCATAGAATGAAAGTGTTGGAATAGACAGCCTCTGATGTCCCTTGTAGCTCTAAATTTATGAACTTATTTCATTGTACTGGCATCTCAAACTCAGTATATCTAAAACAAAACTGATTATCTTTCTCCTAACCCTACCCTCTCCAAACTTTCCTATTTCTATTGAGGGTACTATCATTCTCACCATTACACAGGTTTATAACCGGAGTCATATTTGACTCTCCCCTCCCCATACTCTACCCTTATAGCTAGTCAGTTGATAAATCTTATTGACCCTACTTTTACAACATTTCTACAATATCTCCTTTTTTTCCATTCACACATCTAACATCTTGCTTCAGACTCTTATTAATTTTCATGGGATCTCCTAATTGGTCTTCCTGGTCTTAGCTTCTTTCCTCCCTAATCTTTCTTCCCCACATAACTTCCAAAATATTCTCCATAAGGCACAAATGTGACCATATATACTCCTTTGCTCAAAACCCTTTGATCGCTTCCTTCTGCCTCTAAACAAAATACAAATTCCTCACAATGGCACTTGGGACACTCCACAATCTGGTTCAAATCTATCCCTCCAGACTTGTTTCACCTTTTTTCCATTTGAATTTTCTGTGTTCCAGCTAAACTGGACCTTTAGCTAATCCCTGAACTCAACATTCTATCTCCCTCCACGGTATATCTCCTAAGAATGAAATTCAGACTTCTTATCTTCCTTCAAAAGCTTTAGCTCAGGTGCCACCTGCACTGTGGAGCTTTACCTGATTGTTTTTACCTTGTTTTTACTTATCTAAGCCTCAATCACATTGGATGGACCACTACTGCAAATTTTAAGGGAAGACATAGACTGGAGGCACAAATGTGGGCAGAAATGCATGGGCCTGCATAGTGGGAAAGTGTACCCACATCAGTAAGACCACACATCCCTTTGAGTTATATTGTCTAGAGTTATCCTTGCCTAGGTTATACCTTCACTAATGGCCTAGTCCTTTATTTAAAAAAAAAAGGATCAAAGTTCTTAAGAAAGTCCTACTTTATAAGGTCATCAGTTTGAAATGATCACAAGAACTTCTAGTTCAACATCCTATGTAAGAATGAAGTAAAATATAAGTTTCTTGAGGGTAGAAATTATTTCACTTTTATCTTTGTATCACCAACATGCATTTAATAAATGTTTTCTTGGAATGGAATGAAATGGAATTGATTTAATTCTCTAGGTTCCTTGCTATACGGCTGTTCTGAGACTTGGACTTGACTCTTTCTACTTATGTATTCAAATCGTTTGGCTGTAGTTGAATAAAAGTTTTAAAAATTTAGTGAGAGGAGGTAGAGCTTTAATGTGATGTGATCTCTTCTCTATATTAAATGGATTTTGTAGCAGAAGAGGAAAAGAAAATTCAGGGTCTGAGATTCTGAATGTTAATAGTTTCCCATTGTGTTGGATGAATTTCATATTACAGATTGCTGCTATGCTCATACTGCTGGTGATACCAAGTAATGAAACTTGAGAGTTCACCAAATGCTGGAGGGGCTTTGAAAGGCCAACTCCTTCAGAAAGCGAAGGAGCTAGAGTTACTTTGAAGAGAAGCTGCAAAGTTCCTGACTTCTGTGCCAACAGTAGTTTTCATCCAAATCTGTATTTAGTGCACCTCCAGATTAATTTTCAAATCACTCTCCCAAACTAGCATAAATTGCATAATGAAAGAAAGTCTGTCAAAGCCTAAACCTTTGGCTTGGTGACTCCCATAGCTTTGTTTACACCAGCTGCTGTCCTTTTTTTTTGGCTCATTTCACTGACCCTGAGATTCTCCTGATTCTGCTTCTAATCAAAATATGTATACATTTTCTTCGAGGAGGATTATGAAAGAGTCAAAAATTTGGGGGGGGGACAATGACTTGGTCTAACCAGGAAGCCTGGTTGCCTGGCAATAAGTCAGTAGGGAACAGTATCAAGCAATTGATTGGGAGTAGGAGGAGAGATAAAGAAAAGTGCTAAGCTGTCTCTACTCCACCTCCCCCCATTCCCAGGTGGTTTAAAATGAAGGAAAAAGAGATGGAAGATGAAGTGCAATGTGATTTAACTTCCTTTTCTTCCTTTCCTCCTCCTCCCATTTCCCTTCTCTCCTCCACCTTCTTCTGTTTTCCCTTCTCCCATATCACCTCTGCCTTCCTTCTCTCCTCCTCCTTATCATTTTCTTGGGGCTACTCTGCCACAGCTGTTCTCCAAGTTGTAGAGGTGGCTACCTGAGTCTAACTGGACAAAGTGATTCCCCCTCACCCATCTGGTTATACCTGTGTCAGTTCTAAACTCTGAAACAGTTAAAATTATTCTTTGACCTCTCTTCTCTCCTACCTCTTGCCATATATTTTTCTCTCTACCACCCATTTACACAACTCACTTCCCTTAAATTTTGCTCTAAGACAGTGTTAAGGCTTTAGTCCTTCTCTTAAAAAACCAAAAAGCATTTGACTCCAGAAGAATGAAGTTAATAGCAATGGGATGATTGACTGTAGGTTTGATATTTGAAGTCAAGGATTCTGAGATCATCTTGGAAATGTAGCTATCTACTCTTCCTGCTTATAAGATGAACCTTGCCTGGGAATGGAATTAGAGAGGCATCCCATCCATAGAAACTCTCATTCTCTGGCTGAGAATTTTGTAACTTTGTAGCAATGGACACAGGAAATAAAGTGTATCAACTTATACAGTATTTTGGAAAGAGCCCTGGATTTGAAGTCAGAGAACTTGGATTCAAATTCTGACTTGTGCACCCTGAGTGACCTTGGGAAGGTAATTTCATTTATCTGAGGGGATTGGATTAGATGGCCTCTGAGGTCCCTTCCAGCTCTAAATCTATGATGCTAACCAAGGGTTCTAAGAGTGGCTATCAACATATTTCCTCTAGCCATCATATCCTATCTGGGAAATAGGGCTTTCCTGTATTTAGGAATCTCAAAGAGTAATACCTTTGGGGGGTGAGGAAGCCAGGGTGACAAAGGCAGTGTTAGAGCTCTGCTCAACTTGGAGAGAACTAAGACCTGCTCAGAACCAGAGAGATAACTGGGGAGATAATGGTCAGTTACAGAGTCCCACCTTACTCATTACCCTGGGGAAACTTGGTGCTCACCTTAGAAGGGGAAGTAGTAAAGGGTTATGTTCACAGCTTGGTTATTGCAGTAGAGCTCACTTGCTCAACACTGACTCAACAGCCTAATGTAACTCATCTACTCTTTCTAAATACAAATGTCTACATTAACTATATCAACTCCCTTACCTCATTGACTACAATGTAATTTAAAGTTCCAAAAATTAAAATTACAAAAGATAATAAAACACCTACCTCCCAGGGTTATTATTAGTATCAAATGAGATAATAATTGTAAAGTGCTTAGCACAGTGCCTGGCACATAGTAAGCATCATATAAATGTTAGTTATCTCATAATTATTAATATACTCTTTTCCATTTTCATAAATACAACAGTATTGATCCACTCTCACAGATCCACAGAAAACATAGCTATTTCATTCAAGGGTTGGAGGAGGTGAAGTTGGAAAATGTCCCTGTCAGAATGATAGGTTGGGATTTTATGCCTAAAATTTTCAATGATGAAAAGTTCCTTCAAAAGTTCCATGAACTCAAATTTGCCTTTCTATTCTTTGCTCTCTTAATCTGGCAGCATCATTACTAGAAGTACCAAATATACGAATAAACTTCTCAATATGCATGTTTTAATTACAGATTACCTCCTCCCCTTACTCCCACACCACAGTGACTCATGCCCATTTTTACAGCACTGGCATCTGTCTCAAAAATCACCCCTCACCAATCTGCACCAATGTTTTAGTGCCATGTAGACTCAGATAAAATCTCTTCTTTGAAACTTCTTACTCCTGCCTACAAAGATGCAAAATTGAAGCCCTCCTTTATTTAGCTGTGAGGCTAAATCAATCAACAACTATTTGTTAAGGGGTGATGATGTATAAAGTGCTGTGAAGGGATAAAAAAAAATGAAATATGGTCCCTCAACTCAAGAAACTTCTAATTTAGTTGGGGCAGTAAACCACATACACACAAAAGGGTAGTTAATAATATAAGGCATAGACAGTAAGTGCTATGGAAATTCAGAGGAAGGCTAGATAGGTAGGAGAGAGGTAAGTAATCAGGGGAAGCTTCGCAAAAGGCTTGAATGATGGGTAGGATTTAGGCAGGGGAAAGGAGGTAAGTAAGTACTCCAGGTGTAGAGAGTAGCCAGGCAAAATCACAGAGGTAGCATGAGGAGAGTGCTAGGGACAGAGTCCTTTTCAGTTCTCGTAGGATTTGAGTTAGGTATGAGTAAAAAAGAAGGGTACTGTTGTTGTTTAGTTGTATTTGTGATCCTGTGGACCATACTTTCCGGGGGATTTTCTTGGCAACAATACTGTAGTGGTTTGAAATTTCCTTCTCTACTGGATTAAGGCAAACAGAGGTTAAGTGATTTGCCCAGGGTCACATAGCTAGTAAGTGTCTGAGGCTGGATTTGAATCCAAGCCCAGTTCTCTATCCACTGAGCCATCCAGCTATGTCACTAGAAGTGTACACAACTCACCAATTTAAATTCAATTCAATCTAGATCTATATTCCAAAGAGATAAAAGAAAGAAGGAAAAAAGGAAAGGATCCATCAACAAATGAGTGATGGAAAAAATTATGGTAAGGATATATAATGGAATATCATTGTGCTTTGAGAAATGATGAAAGGGATAGTGTCTGATAAACCTGGGAAAACTTATGTGTAGTTGTGAAGAGTGAAGAAAGAGAACAATGCATACAGTAACAACAACATTGTAAATAAGGGGGGAAAATGAAAGATAATCATTCTTTTTTTTTTTTTACATTTTGTTAGGCAATGGGGTTCAGTGACTTGCCCAGGTGACACAGCTAGTAAGTGTCAAGTGTCTGAGGTCAGATTTGAATTCAGGTCCTCCTGACTCCAGGACCAGTGCTCTATCCATTGCACTACCTAGCTGCCCCAAAGATAGTCATTCTAATCAATGTAACAACCCACATTAATTTCAGAGGACTAATATTAAAGAATACTATTTACCTCCTGACAGAGATGATGGATTCAAGATGCAAAATGAAACACAAATTTCTAGACATGGCCAATGTAGGGATATTGTTTTGATTGATTATGCATACTTGCTACAAATATATCTTTTTTCCCCCCTTTTAATGGGAGGGGGAAGAGGAGCTGGTGACAGAATAACTAAAAACATTTTTTAAATTAAGAAAAGAGGGTCTTTGGAGCAGTTTTTAAAATACACTGAAGAGAACAGAAGGGAGGTCAGCATGCAATACAACTTTAAAAACAATATGTTCAGTTTATTACATCTTTTAAAAGAGCAAGCTATATAGCATACATATTTGTAGCATCATGTACAATCCTCTTTTTCTATTCTGTTTTCTTTATAAAAATGCTCATCTTATTTTGTATTAATTAAGTTCAGAATAAAACATTTTAAAAATAGCAATTCAACAAATATATACTGGGCACCTAATGTGTGCCCAGGGTAATACTAGATTCTCTAGTGGAAAGAGAGCTCCTTGGAAGCCTTCTTAACAACTTCCACCCACATGATGTAGATAGATTCCAAGATCCTCCCTCTGCCCACTGTTAATCTCCTACAGTTTTCATTTCAGAAAACTCAGCAAGCTCTAATGATTTCAGACTCAAAATGTACTAAGCAAAGTATTTAATTAAACCACAAAGCAATGTCAGTAATAAGGAAGTGAATCAAATAGCAAATACATTCTCTGCTCACGCAAAAGGGTCAAGAATCATCTACCCTCTAAGAGAGTTTTAATCAAATTCCTCAGTTCTTCTAACTTCCCTGCATACTGAGAGGGCGTAAAACTTATGCTTTAGAACTCCTATGTCTGAGAGTAGATTCTTAGTGTGGGCTTTGGTCTGCTTTTCTAAATCTTTCTTAGGGTTAGCTGAAAAAGAACTGACAGCTCTGGCTTCAATTCAGTGGTCATCATCATAGATGCCTGGATCAAGAATGTGGTGGTTGATGCCACCACATGTGGTCTGTTCTCTACCACAGCTCTTCATCCTCTTTAGCTTATTTCCCCTTAATGGGTATTACAGCCCCATTTTTAAATCCTTCCCTGCTGCAGAACCTCCTCACCCATTCATCTCATCTGATGTCACCACATGATTAATACATAAACAGCTTTGTGGTAGAGGTAGTCTAGAGAATTTCTCCCCGATAAGTGAGGCTGCCTTGATCCCAAGCACTGTGGTAAATAAAGTCCATGGATCTATAATCTACATATATCTGCAGTCCCAATATACCTGCTAAATACGGTATCAAATCCCCAAATGCCAACTGGACATCATTCTTGGATGTCACCTCAAATTCAACATGATTAAATGTCATCTTCTCCATAAAACTAATATATCTCCTATGTACTTCCCACTTCTATTAATGGGGGATTCTTATTACCCAGACTTTTAACAATGAGCTTACCTTTGATTGTTCCCTCTTTCTCTTCTCCTTCCTGACCCTCCATATGCAGTCAATTACTCAGTGTCCATTTTTCCTATGTCATGTCTGTTACATCTGCCTCTTATATTCCTCTCCATCACTCTATCCTCATCACTCCACCACTCCACATTTGGACTATTGTAATAGTGTCTTAACTAGTATCCCTAGTCTTTCTTCACTTTCTTCACTCCAATAAATCCTACATACACACTGCTTCCAGACTGTTTATTTCAGTACTCTAAGGATCCATAATTTCACTGTTGTGGGTACCCCCAAAACAGATCACAACCCTTTCCATGCCTTAGTAATTGGTTTTCATGAGTTTCCATAGCCATAAAGTATCTGACAATTATCCCTATGGTAATAAGCCTTTCCACACTTAGTTAGGCTGGCCCTTTGAAAATAGACATATAGTTGTGCTATAAGAAATGATGAACAGGTCGACTTCAGAAAAACCTAGAAAGACTTGTATAGTCTGATGCTGAGTGAAGTGAGCAGAACCAAAAGAATGTTGTACACAATAACAGCCAAGTTGTGCAATGACTAATATTGATAAACTTAACCCTTCTCAGCAATACAAGGGTCTAAGACATCCCCAGAGGCCTCGTGATGGAAAATGCTATCCACATCCAAAGAGAGAACTATGGAAGCGGAATTGCTACCATTTTTTTTCTCTTCTGTTGAGTTTTGTTTCCTCTTTCTAATGGTTCCTCCTATTGGTTTTAATTTTTACTTACAACTTCACTAATGTGAAAATACGTTTAATAGGAATGTAAATGTATAGCCTATATGAGATTGTGCGCCATCTTGGGGAGGGTGGTGGGGAGGAAGGGGAGAAAAATTTTAAACTCAAAAGCATATGGAAGTGATTGTTGATAAGTCAATAAAATTTAAAAAAAGAAAAGAAAAGAAAATAGACACATAGGCTGCTACTTAAGACTTGCCAGAGCTTGGACTATGCTGATGTAGGCTTGGAGAAACCAGATTAAACTCCATACTGAAATTAGAAATAGGACTATAGTAGAGGCTTCCATATTAATCTTTAAATACAATTTCATACATCATTATCTCCCCACCAAAAACTTTATTTCTTCCCCACTGCCTATAAGATAGATTCCAGACTTCTTAGCTTTTCAAAGTTCTCTACAATGGGATTTATGTTTACTTCTCCAATCTTAGCTTCTACTATGTTGTACACAACTAGTTCACTCGGCTACAGAGCCTTCCTAGGACCTAGGATTTCCCAATCACCTGAAGAATCAAGACCAGCTTGATCTTTCACTCTGAGCATGCATTGATGAGGCGGGAGAAAAGATGGCAGCAACTCCTTTTATTTTTAGGAAAGCACTTACTTATACAGTAAAATAACAGGAACTCTTTCTCAAGTTACAATGACATATAGCCCATGCTGTGCTCAAGGACAGTGCATGCACAGTCCGTGCACTTACCTACCACCTACACTGTTAATGACTAATGAGTAACTAGGTAAGTTAAAGATGCATAGAATGGAGCACCGAACCAAGCAACCTTTGCTCATAGATCAATCACCTGAGAGGGACCTCCGCCCATCAGTGAAACCTCATGAACAGCCTGTGGCCCTCTACATCCTTACAGATCCCCAACAACTCCCCGTTTTTGTTTCTGTTGGAGACGGAGCATATGAGGCTCAGTCCCAAAGTCCTTTATCTGATTAGCTATGCACCTGAGCAAACACAGTCCAAAACACAGCGTGGCCAGCAATAGCAAACATAATGGCAATAAAGAAGATAATAAAGACATAAGCCAATGTCCAAGGTTATCAAAAGAGTTACGGAGTTCATCTAGCCAATCAAGTATATGTTGGGCAGTCTTATCTGGCATCAAATCTTCATCAGCCACCCTTGCAATATCATCAGCAATTTTATATAAATCATCAATATACAATGCAACAGTAGAATTCCCAAATAGCCCATTCAGATGTCTACATATTCTCTGCCACTCCCATTGGGAGTCAGTGTATTTAACATTGGTAAGGCAAATGAATTCATACCTATAATCACATTTCAAACGTGTTCTATATTCTAAAATATCCAATTCATCACCTATTTCAATAATGGTTTCCTTCATTCCCTCAAGTATGTGGTAAAATCCCTCATCTATCCTTTTTTGTGCTTGAAAACCCTTTGATACATTGCAAGCTAATTGATTCATAAAATCAGCTTGAACCATTTCATTTCTTGCAATAGATATAGATTGAGATAAAGATACAGAAGCAGTTATAATAGCTATAAGTGATACAATTCCTAATACTACACATGAAATACATCTCTTCTTCCTAACAATTGCTAATTGATTTCTTTGGTCTATTATTCCAAAAATATGATCAGAAAGTGACTCATACCAATCTTTGCTTTTCACAGACACCAAAGCAAACTTTTGTTGTGTAATGATGAAAATAATTCGGTCTCTAATCTTGGGTCCTATACGTTCAGATACACTGAAATTATTGCAAGTAACATTATATTCTCCCGAATTCATCATTCTTTTGAGATGTAAACTGAAATTCCTTCCCCAATCCTGCAGATGCATACCCTTGTAAAACAACCTCAGGTATTGTCTGTCCCCAAGTAGTCAGTCTTGGCCATGGTGGTCTTATCACAAAAGTCCATCTGTTGTACTTCCTGTCTCTGCTGCTGTGTTCTGTACCACTGCTGACGATAATGACAGGAGTCACAGCTTGGTTACAAGTTCATGTAGTGCCTTCTTATTATTCTTTCGACTCCTTCGATTCCTGGCCGGTCTGTGTTTTCTTTTCTGCTTGCCTTGTCCCTTCTGAATGGATAATGCAGACATCCTTCATTCTAACCCAAAGTTTTCCATCACTTGTGAAAATAAGAATAAATCCTTGCCCTCCGGGTTAGCACTTGCCCTGGGCCCTGCCAGACACCATCAATGTCTCTCCACATGACTTTCATATTGTGTTTAGGAAAAAGGAATTTGTTTGATTTAGTGGTGTCACTAGTACTGTTGTCATTTCCTGCCAGATATTTCATTGCAGGAGAGAGGTTACAACTGTCGAATTTTAAATAATTTATAGTATAGAGTGCAGTGTTTAATTGATGCCATGGGGATCCCTTAGCTCCCCCTTTTTGTTTTTGGAGCACCTTCTTTAATATACGATTGGCGCGTTCAACTATGGCCTGACCACAAGAATTATAAGGAAGGCCAGTAGTATGACTAATAGGGAACTCAGTACAAAACTTTTTAAAACCCTGCGAAATATATGCAGGACCATTATCAGTCTTTAAGCATTGAGGTGGGCCAGTGAAAGAAAAACAATGAAGCAAATGATTAATAACATAGCGGACAGCCTCACCCGCTTGAGCAGTAGCAAAAATAAAGCCTGAATAAGTATCAATAGAAACATGAACATACTTT
Organism: Phascolarctos cinereus; assembly: GCF_003287225.1. Lineage (NCBI taxonomy): Eukaryota > Metazoa > Chordata > Mammalia > Diprotodontia > Phascolarctidae > Phascolarctos > Phascolarctos cinereus. The sequence continues at coordinate 26,605 of NW_027555550.1, forward strand.
TGTCTTCCAAAGGGAGAATAATGAGTAACATCCATTTGCCATAAGGCGTTAGGTGTAAGTCCCTTGGGGTTGTGTACATCAACATGAAAAGGGGGCTGAAAAGGCACACAAGTAGCACAGCGCTTAACAATTTCACACGCTTGTGATTTTGTTATGCCATATAAAGTTCTTAAAGACCTAGCAGATAAATGTAATTGATTATGACTATTCCTTGCTATTTCCACATTCATTGTTAAAGATTTATCAACAAAATCATTACCTTCAAAAATTGGTCCTGGAGCAAGAGTATGGGACCGAACATGCAAAACATAAAATTTTTCTGTCCTATTCTGTATATAATGTTGTATATCATGAAGCAACTGACAGATATTATTCCATATTTTTTTATTGCAGTCTCTAGGTGTTTTAGGATTCCTTTTACATATTTACTATCTGTGATGATATTCATTGGCTCCTTATATTTGTGAAAGGCACAATAGACAGCATATAATTCATTCTGTTGTGTGGAGGTAAAAGGTGTATTAATCACCTGTAATTCCTTTCTTTTAGGGCACCAGATAGAAGCCTTATTCATCTTTGTGGCATCAGTAAAGACATTAATTCTGTATACGGGTTCACCTGATGTATGTGTGGGTTGTATCCAAGGCCAATTCTCAAAGATTACATGATATTTAAGGGGTTTTCCATACACAAGCTTCAAATTGATATTCACTTGCCAGTTGGGCATTGTTTGTATTGCCATTTCAATTATTTGTTGAGAAAATGGAAGGTATATGACTTCTGGATGTGTGCCACATAATTTTAAACATCTGTTATCAATTTTATGTATTAAGTCCCCTATCAGGACCATATAATTACTTAAAGTGTTTTTTGACTGAGATGGTAAATATACCCATTCTAAAAGCCTTTGTTTCTGATGTATTACTGCTGTTGGAGAATTTGGGGTGTTAAATATAGAAGCTTCCGCACTTTCATGCCTATCAATCCTGTTTGTGTGTACTCCAGCTACTTGTTCCTGAATATACAACAATGTTTGCTTTGCCTCAGGGGTCAGTATCCGGGGGGAATCTAATTGAGGATCACCTTTAAGGCAATCATACAATTTATAATTTGGGATGCCAACCTGTGACCGAAACCACTGTATATCTCCTATAATTTTCTGAAAATCATTAAGTGTTTTCAATTTTTGTAGGTTTATTGTTGGTGGATGTAAAACTATTTTCTCTTGAAGTATTTGATGGCCTAAATATTGAAATGGTGGATGTTTTTGAATCTTTTCTGGGGCTATTTGAAGCCCATGACTTTGCAACAATTCTTGTGTTTTTTGTAAAATTTCTTCTAACACTTCAGGATTAGGATGAGCACATAAAATGTCATCCATGTAATGTATCATTTTTAGCTTTTTGTAATGGAATAGTAAAAAAGCAATCTTTTAAATCAATAACTATGAAAGGCCGGGAAGTCATAAAGCATCATTAATTTTCCTGGCTACTTTGCAATAATAAAAACAGATGAATTTTAAGGAACCCAAACAAGTTCATTAGATTTTGTTTTGTATTTTGTCAGTTTTATGGATAGAAAAAGCACAAACAGTGGGCGGGAGGAAATAACAGCTCTCAGTAAATGTAAAATATCGCGCCCACAAATTAAGGGGAAATGAATTGAGTTTTAGCTATCTGTTATCCTAGTAGTTTAAATTCATCTTAAAATAATTGATTAGTGGTGATTTATTAGACAAGCTAAAAGTAATTAATATCCATAAAAATTGTATGAAACTTATTAAAAATTATCAAGGAATCTTGATTAATTTGTAACATTTTGGTGGTATGCTTGTAGACTGTAGAACAATATACCTAAAGTAAGCAAAGGGTGATACCTTTTGTACCTTGTCAGGGGTAATTATAACTCTATGAGACTGAAGGCTTGTTAAAACTTGGGCATTAATAAGGAGAGTTTGGTAGTAGTAGGACAACTGCAAAGTTTATCATCCATATAATAAATTATTTTTGTCTGGGAATATTTCTGACTAACAAGTTTAATAGTGTTATGAACAAAATTTTGGCACATGGTAAGAAACATTCCTCCTTAAAGGATCACAATAGGAAAAATGGGAAATACTGATTTAATGAGACTATACCCAAATTCAAACTCAAAACAAAATTAATTATAGTTCTAAGAGTCTTTTACCTCAAGCAGTAAGTTTCACTGATTATGGCTTAAAGCCAGATACAGTTAATTATTTTCATAGAAATGCAATAAGCAATAAAGATTTACTAGGTCTCACATATATAAGAAATTTTACTTAACATCCTTTCTTTCCCACATTTAAACTTGTCTTGGTGAGAAAGCCAATTATTAGAAATTATTTATATAAAGTTGCAATTTCTCAGTAAGCTAAATGAATTGTTTAGGAACTCAATAACATAAACAAATTCTTTTCTCAGAGCAGATGACCTTGGCACACAGCTGGTAGGAGCTTTTGGCAAGCTTACAAAGTTAAGGGAATTGCCTTGTGCCCCTCCTTTTCTCTCAGAAGTAATTAAAAATTCTAGGTCTTAACTTTAAAACAGTAACTTCAAATAACTTAGTTAACAATTTGGTAATTTTCCTGAGTGATAGTTAAATTGTTTTAGCTCTAAGCTGTTCTTTAATCATAGGTAAAGACAGAAATACCTGATTTTCTAAATGACAGTTATAAAAATCATAGAACAAGATTAACCGACTTGATAAAAATAATTTAGCTGATTTACACAGTTATCTCACTACCTTTCAGTTTCTTTTAGTTCACATTTTAATAACATCTAAATTATTAAAAATTGCTTGACATAACACATAAAAGTGTACCAATTTGTAATGAGACTAGATTTTTTAAAACTTGAAACATGCATATTGCTAATGTGAATGAATAAATTATCTTTAGATTGTGTTCCAATACTTAAAAACTTTTCTTTTTGATCTTAAGAGGAAAACTCGTCCCTTATCTTTTCCCTCTTTCTCCCCCACCCCAACCTGGCCAGGGTTGGAATTCGAGAGAAAGGAAGAGAATATTTTTCAACATAATCTTTCAATCTTACACCCAAAGCTTTGGCCAGAGCCTTAGAATGCAAAAAAGAAAGAGAATTTTTTCTCCAAAAGTTTCCAAATCTTTTACTCTCAAATCATCTATTCCTGCTATTCATGCAAACAGATTATATTATTCTTTCTATCCATACTTTTCTTTATTCCTGTATGCTGCAGCTTTCTTGCCTTTTGTCAAATTATATGACCTAAATAATGAAGTATTTTTTCTCCCATTCTCTCCCACATCCACCTGCTCCTGGGAATGTGGGTGGTATTAGGGAGGGGGAAGGGGAGAAAGTCACTATCAGCATTTCAGAATCCAGTTGCAGCCCTTGGCTGCCTGGCAGTGAGAGATCAAATAAATTATAAACATTAATCACAGACCATCATTCACACAGACACAGACAAACACAGAACAAAATGACGGGGAGAATTCAAAAGCGAGAAACTTGTCAGAAATTCCCTATACAAATGAAATAATACTATTTTTATTTTATTTTATCTTTTCTTTCCATGGTATTCTAAAACCAGGCAAAATCTTTCTTAAGGTTTTGGTTTTTGTAAAAGGCAAAACAATCTGTAGTTGTATAGGAACCTCTCGTAATGCTGCTTGAGTCTACCTAACAGCTCAGGGTATGGAGAGTGTGGAGGGGGTTTTGAAGCTTCAGCTAAGTCAGGATATAACCTATAAATCTTAGGTCTGTTCTCTCTCTCAGGACCAGCCTGCTCTACTATTGTTAGGTGAGCACAATGAAGAAGTTTGAGTACAGGCAGGGAATTTTCTCTTCTCACCCTGTATGTCAGCTTGTGAGCCCATTTTTATAAGATTATATAGAGTGAAAGTGCCCAGGGGAACTGATTTTGGGCCTTTGGTATTATAAAATTCTGTCAATTGTTCCCCCACTATCTTCCATGGTTCTAAATCTAAACTCCCTTCCCTTGGAAGCCATGGAGATGTTATATCAATAATGTCTAGAAACTCTCTTATTTTCTTGGGAGTTACCGAGCACCCCTGTTCCTTGATCACTTGATATATTACTCTAACATTTTGTTCCTTATCTGAGAGTTTACCTAGATTTTGCCTCATGGTAAGAAATTCTCCTGCCACTCCATATCTTGCAACAGGATGCGATTTGGAGACCTCTCACAAGGAGGCTGCCTAGCTCCAAAAGACCTTGGTGTCTTGATGTGGGTGTCGTGTCTTCTTGGTCCAGACATTTCCAAACTGTTTCATGTAGTTGTCTTACTCTCCGTATCTTCAGTGCAGCTTCACAGCAGCAGTGCAGCCCCACGTTGGGTGCCAGTTCGTTGTGCACAACTAGTTCACTCGGCTACAGAGCCTACCTAGGACCTAGGATTTCCCAATCACCTGAAGAATCAAGACCAGCTTGATCTTTCACTCTGAGCATGCATTGATGAGGCGGGAGAAAAGATGGCAGCAACTCCGTTTATTTTTAGGAAAGCACTTACTTATATGTAAAATAACAGGAGCTCTTTCTCAAGTTACAATGACATATAGCCCATGCTGTGCTCAAGGACAGTGCATGCACAGTCTGTGCACTTACCTACCACCAATCATAAATACACTGTTAATGACTAATGAGTAACTAGGTAAGTTAGAGATGCATAGAATGGAGCACCGAACCAAGCAACCTTTGCTCATAGATCAATCACCTGAGAGGGACCTCCGCCCATCAGTGAGACCTCATGAACAGCCTGTGGCCCCCTACATCCTTACAGATCACCAACACTACTACTCTACTACAAAATCTATTTTACTATATTCCAACCACACAGGTCTACTCATTGCCTCCCAAGCATACCATGCACATTCCTGCCACCTCATCATTGTTCATAATGTTTTCCATACCTAGGATGATATCCCCTAACTGGAATGCCCTTCCCCTTCCTTCCAAAATTTCTCCCAACAAACTTCCGTTACATATCATCATGATTTTTCCAGAAGCAAGCTCCCTAGCTTGTCTACGTGGAGAATTACATTAGTGACACTCTGCCTATGCTCACAGCAACTAGTTATTGACTAGTCCCATTAAATGTATTAGATTGTTGCCAAGTTGTTTCAGTCATCTTAATGGAGTGATTTGCCATTTCCTTCTCCAGCTCATTTCATAGTTGAGGAGCTGAGGCAAACAGGGTCAAGTAATTTGCCCAAGGTTACACAGCTAGTAAGTGTCTGAGGCCAGATTTGAGCTCAGGAAAATGAGTCTTCCTGACTCCAGGCCCAGCACTCTATCCAGTATGCCACCTAGCTGCCCCATGTATTGGGTAGGCAAAACCAAACAGGTTAGCAATATGATTAGTGCTCATCATATATATGTTACTGCTGTTCTGCTGGTTACATTCAAATATTAAATTTCATCACTGGGGAATCCCATTGGCAATTCATTCATCTTGACGGGGCACAGCCCCTGGAAACCCTCCCCCCATCCCCCAACTTCCCCTGAACTCTCCCACATGGCCCTGGCATTCACCTGAGGCTCATCTCAGTATAATCCTTTCAACTGTCCTTGTATTGTGGCTTTGACCCAGCCCCAATCTCTAATTCTCAGTTACCTCAAACCCAGCCCAGCCCTCATTGTCTGCACCTGGCCCCACCCCTAGACCACCACTCCTTGATTCCATCTAGACCCCTTCCATGTGTCCCAGGTCCCTGGCTTTCACCTGGGATACGCTTTCTCTGTTACCTCCCAGTCACCCCAGACTACTTGACCACTCCTAGATTCTTTCCACAGCCTTACTGTATATAAGGTCCATCTTGCCCCCCATTAAATCACTCAGGTTTCTTAAGAGTCTGGCCCGCTTGTCAATACAAGTGTCACAAATGCTCAGATTCCTTATGAGTCTGGCAAACAGTGTGGATTCTTAAAATCTGACCCACTCCAACCCATGTTGTAATAAACCTTGTCTATGACTGAAAGAAGGCTTGAGTAGAATTCTTCTGAGGCAGGACCCGTGTCTTCTGCCCTTTGTACCCCTAGACCTCAACAATCTGACTGTGTGGCCTTGCATTAATAAGGATATTCCACAAGTATAGTACAGATGATGTCAACAATGGATAAAGATCAGTGTTTTAAAGGACCAACTGAGTGTGGCCATGGCTTCCAGAAGAACTCTAAGAGCTCAGCTCCACAGAATTCTGGTGAAACCATTACTATAGCAGTCATTCCTTGGTGTAGTGTGGAGGACCTAACCTTACAGCACAATCAATCCAAAATACTGTATTTCCAAAATAGATAAAGTGGGGCCTTGGACTATTATACAGGAATTCCAGATAAGGATTATCTGTGAAACTATAGGCCTGAACTAGAGGCCACACAACCTTCCAGGCAGCTGCTGGTGCAATGGATAGAGCACTGGACCTGGAGTCAGGAAGATGTGAGTTCAAAGTCACTTACCCTCTGTTTGCTTCAGTTTTCTCAACTATAAAAAGGAAATAATACACCTCACTCTCAGGGTTGTTGTAAGGATCAAATGGGATACTATTTGTAAAAGCATTTAGCACACTGCTTGGCACATGTTAGGTGCAATGTGAATGCTTGTTTCCTTCCCTTCCCTTACAAAGCCTCATAAGGAGTATCCTGTTTGGAAAAGTAACCAGTGTATTTGAAAATATTTCTAAAGTAAAAATCACCTTGGAACTTGCTTTTATTTATTATGTTCTTTTGTGGGGAAAGAGTCCAAGATGACCTACAGAGAATGCTTCATATAGAAAATACCAATTTAGAAAATCCTCTGAGGAATAAATTAAATAATTTTGCCTAAGCCAGAATGGGTCTTATTTTTATATCTACAATCACACCTGGAGATCTGGACTGTTAACAGTGAGACTAAAAGACGGAGGAAGACTTTTGGATTAACTTCCTGTTCTAGGGAAATTGTGTATAAGACTATTTTGAAGTGAAGAAAAGCAGTCAGCAGGGAGAAGAGTTAGAAGAGTATTGCAGGAGCCTAGGCATGAAATGTTGATAGAACTCTAGGGACAGATACAAGATATTACAAAGGAAGGTAATTGACTGTATATGAAGAGTTTTCCCTTAAGGAAAGGGAGATAAAGTATTCCTAGGACTCCTACTCAGAGAGAAGAAGACCACCACCATTGAAAGGGGCTTACTCAGGAAGATCAGAAAGAGAATATGGAACTAAGAGTAAAGTTTCTGTTCTGAACCAAAAGATCACTTTAGTAGCTATGTAATTTTTCCTTTGGTTATTTATTCCCCTGCATACAATGGTGTACTGGAGCCAGCTCTAACCGTCTTTAAAGAGCCAACTGTTAAATATTATTTCAAGTATTTATGCCTCAAAACAGAAAAATGCTACAAATCAGGGCTTGATTTACTATTTTGTTATCTAGACTTAAGAAAGCAATGGAGAAAATGTTAATATTGCAGATTAAACTTAAAAGGATATCATGCAAACACTTTTTTTTCAGAGAGCCAATTGTTATACATTTACTTGAACACCTGTACCCATATGGTTGTATTTCCCTATATGTTATTATGTAGCACATAGTAGTTAGTCCTTTTCAATCAAAAGCCTGAGAAGGGCTACATGTAATTTTCGGGGCAAAGCAAGTGACTAAATAAAGAAGCTCTGTCTGGCTTCACCCCATAGCCACCTGGGAATGACAAAACTAGGAAACAGAGAGGAGATGGTGACAGGTTTAACCATGAAAGGGAGCACCAGTGAGCTTTGCTTTGCTAGTAGAAGAAAGAGTGGGGATGCATGTACTCCATGATACCACACCATGCAATGTCAGTGGGAACTCAAAGGAAAAGAATGATTAAGTGCTAAGAAAAATAGATCATCTACATACTGATCTCTCTGGGATTAAAGGCAAGGCAGTGTTTACATTAGCCAAACAAAAAACAATTTTCTAATATTAGCATTTTATTCAACTTCCATCTATACAACTGTTTCAAAGTTTTATGTTTGCTTTTGAGCAAAAAAAGTATGGAGGGATAGTTAACATAACTGCCACCATTATCACTCACTAGATTCATTCTAAGGGAAATTTGGAGGCAACCATGATAGAAGAGAATGGCATAGTCACCATCTTGCCAAACCTGGCATTTCATCTCCACCAAAAAGAAAAAACCACACACTAGAAAAGATAGAATAAGTATTGTTAATAGGAAACAAGTAAGATAAGTAAGCAGGCAGTAAAAGAAAAACTAACTGAATGAGTTCATTTTCCAAAGGAAAACTAGCTATGTCCTGGTTATAGGCTGGATTTATAGGCATGCTGTCAGAGCCACTGTCAGTAAACTTGGAGAAAGTATAGGACCAAAAAGAAGTACTGGAAAATTGGAAATGGGCTAATATTGTCCCAATTTTCAAAAAGGGAAAGAGGTAGATTCTAGAAACTATAGACCAATAAGCTTAATATCAATCTACAGCAAAGTCATAGAAAGTTTGATTGGGGGATCCATATTTACAAAAATATTTATAGCAGCTTTTTTTTTGTGGTGGCAAAGAATTGGAAATTGAGGGGATGCCCATCAATTGGGGAATGGCTGAGCAAGTTGTGGTATATGAATATAATGAAATACTGTTACACTATAAGCAATGATGAGCAGGTGGACTTCAGAAAACCTAAAAAGACTTATATGAAGTGATGCTGAGTGAAGTGAGCAGAACCAGGAGAACACTGTATACAGTAACAGGAACATCGTGCGATGACCAACTTTGATACACTTAGCTCTTTTCTGCAATACAATGATTTAAAACAATTCCAAAAGACTCATGATGGAAAGAACTATGGAGTCTGAATGCATATCAAAGCACACTATTTTCACTTTTGTTGTTGCTGTTTTTCCTTTCTCATGGTCTTTCCCTTTGGTTCTAATTCTTTGTTACAACATGACTAATGTAGAAGTAAATTTAATATGATTGTACATGTATAGCCTATATTAGATTGCTTGCCATCTTGGGGAAGAGGGGAGGGGAGGGAGAGAGGGAAAAAAAAATTTGGAACTCAAAATCTTATAAAAGCAAATGTTGAAAACTATCCTTAAGTATAACTGGAAAAAAATAAAATAATAAACACTATTAAGTGGGAAAAAAAGAAAATTAGATTGGGAATAATCTTATAGATCACGTAGCCCAATCACCTCATTTTGTAGATGAATAAATTGACTCCAATGCTTAAACTAAAGTCTGCTAATCCCTATTCCAATGCATTCTTTTTTCTAGAATGGATAACTAAATGGGTTATTAAGGAGGAAAATAAGTTGACATTAACAAACTTATCTACTTCATTTTAAAATGAAGAAGTAACTGGTTGCAAGCATGAAGAATTCCATCTATCAATGTAAATGTCACCCATCTATGACTTAGAAGATATGTCATAGGGAGTTTCTTGGGTAACACAGTGATTATCTAGAGTGATAGAGCTAGTAAGTATCATAGATCAAGTTTGAATTTTCTGTCTCCACAAAATCTTAAAAGTCCAGCATTCTGTCTACTAGGCAACACTACTTCTGTTAACAAACAAATAAAACAAAACCCACACAGTCAATTTCATGTTGGGTTTGTAGAGAGCTGGCTGGCAGGAGCAGACAGTTCTGACCTTTATAGCTAGAGAGATTGTAGGACCAAAAGCCAAGTGCTCATCCCCATGGAGCAATATCAGCATATTAGTATATGTATATGTATATACATGTATATGTGTGTATAAGTGTGTGTGTGTGTGTGTGTGTGTGTGTGTGTGTGTGCGTGTGTGTGCTTGTATATCTAACTGGCAGAGTTCTAAGCTTCCGTAGTCTCTACACAAAAGAAGAGAGTGCTTAGGAAAAAGTCAGTGGACCCAAAGTCTGAATTTAGGTACAATTAATAACAAGTAGGAAGTGTCTGTGAATGTGAGAAGGGGAAATTTGTGTCAGACATTAGCAAATTGTAATACTCTCAACGGAAGATGACCAGGATGGTAAAAGGTCTAGAAATTATGTCATATGAGAAACAAAGAGGAAACGGGGAATGCTAAAATTGGAGAAGAGAAGATTCACAATGGGGATATGATTGCTGTTATCAAATATTAAGAGACTTTAATGTGGAAGAGAGAGTAGACTTGTTCTGTG
>NW_027555551.1:0-36690 GCF_003287225.1 Phascolarctos cinereus
TTCAAGTTGGAATTCACCTTAGAGGAGATCTACTCCAACCCTCTCATTTTTACAGATGAGGAAACTCAGTGCCAGAGAGGTTAAATGTCTAACCCAAGGTCATGAAGGTAAAAACAACAGATGTAGAATTTGAGTACGGATTCTCTGATGTCAAAGCCAAGGTTCTTTCCACCTTGTTGTGCCACCTCAGTCAAACTACGACCTGTTAAAGACCTAGCTTGAAAAGGCCAAGCTCCCCACTGCATCCTGGGCCATCTCCAGTTGTCCTGATCCATATCTGGCCACTGGACCCAGATGGCTCTGGAGGAGAAAGTGAGGCTGGTGGTTTTGCACAGCCCTCCCTCATTTAAATTCAATTCACTTGCATATCATGGCATCCCCTCCCTGAGGTCAAGGTTTGTTGAAGAAGGAAGGACAAGCAGCCACCTCTAAAGGTTTCTAACAATCCATCACCTGGAGAAAATTTGTGTTGAAAAAATGAGTCTTTGTGGCAGGGAGGACCTTGAGATCATTAAAATCATTGAATGCAATCCAACCTGTACAATCTCTCTTTTACCATTCTGGGCCCAATTAAATAATGTACCCACGATGTCTATCCCAAACGCATGCTGTTATAGTAATTCAATGGACTAGCCATCAAACTACATAGCCTTACAGTACTGTCTTTTCCATATTTTAACTGTTTTTCCTTCCTACTCAGTCTCTATACCAGAACATATTATTATGGCATTTCTTATCCTAAATATTGATTGCTTCACCATTGAAGGCGGCTGTGGTATGGTGCCTAGAGATCTGGCCTTTGAGACTGGAAGACCTGGGTTCTGGTCCTAATTCTGCCCCTTAATCACTTTATGACCATGGGCAAGTCAAGTAATATCTTTGTGCTCTAGGCAAATCTCTTAGACTAAGTTGGAGAGAGGGGCCTATCTACATTGATAGAGGGAGTTCATCCATCTGGGAGTTCCCAATATCAGTGAAATCACAGAACTAGTCACTATCCCCCAAATACTGATTCATATTTCAGTGATACTGGGCAATATACCTGTGACTTCATCAATAATAAAATAACTTCCTCAAACCCCAAATCTGAAATTGCTTTAGCAGTGGTAAATCAACATTTTTCTGGATCAGTAAACTGAGTGCAAAAAGAAGGCTTCAGTTTTAGCACATATCTTGACAACTTGGCCCAGGTACAGCCAGTTCATTACACTCTTAAATTTCTAGGTAACAGTAAGTTTCAAAGGAGAGAAGACCCAATGTCAAGGCAACTTCTCATTTTCCCACTTTCCTCATGTGATTGTGGCTCTAAGTCCTAATCATGGAGTTTTAGATTTGGGAAGGACCTTTAATATTACCCTTTTATTTTTAAAAGAAGAAAAATAAGCCTGAATAGGCAAAGGCTCCACGTGTTCCACAGTAGTCCTAAGACTGATGCCCTTTGAAGTCATTAAAAAAATTAATAAAGTTTTACCTACACATGGGTACTGAAACCTACATCACAAAGACTTTACAGAGCACAGAGAAAATATGCTATCTTCCAAGTATAGCCAGCCTTGGAGGAGATGGGTGCCAGGTGATTTGATTTCAAGATGCTAGGATACCACACTAACAAAAGCATGCCTTCCCTTCCCTTCTCTTGGTTGACGTCTGAAATTGTTTGTTTAAGTTACATTCCTTTAGCTCAATGATTTAGTACTATTTCAAACCTTCCTATAAATATTTTCAGTAGAGGCAGCTGGGTGGTACAGTGGATAGATCACTGGACTTAGAGTAAAGAAAACTTTGGAGTTCAAATCCAGCCTCAGACACTTACTAGCTGCGTGATCCTTGGAAAGTCAATTAATGTGTGTATGCCTTTCGTTTCCTCATAATAATAGCACCTACCTCCCAGGGTTATTATGAGGATGAATGAGATAATATTTGTAAAGTACCTTGCAAACTTTAAAGCATTATATAAATGTTATTTATTCCTCTTTGTTTACAGAGTCAATACTTTAAGTTAAATAAATTTAAATTTTGAAGTATTTTCTGAGGAAATGGTTTAAGCTGGAAATTTAGGTTGCCTGCTACCCCTTCTTGCTTTTTGAGAGTGGGGCTCCTTATCTCACTCAGGCTGGGAGTGCAGTAGCCACTTATGGGTTTGACCCAACTGCTGATAGGCTTAGAAGCTTTGACCTGTTCCGTTTCTGACCTGGGTCAGTCTATCCCTTCCTAGGCAGCCTGATGGCACCTGGCTGGAGGACTAGGGGAGGCAGAGTCATCAGAGTGATTACAAACTTAGTGCTAATACAGATATCTTTCAGACTTTAGCCCTACTGCAGCTCAGAACTCCCAAATTCAAGCAATCTATCAGCCTAAGCCTCAGCAATAGCAGAGAGTACATTCATGAGCTGCTACACTTGGCCCTTTGCAGTTCTAAATCCTACTTTAGAATTCTTCATGAACAAAAATTAAGATGAATGAATTAATAAAACAAAAATATAAGATAAATTGCCTAGACTATAGGGGTATTACATAAACCACACTTAGAAGGATTGCAGAATATAGAATAATACAGAAGAAAGTTTAACATAAATTAGTGAGGCTAAAAATAATCGTGATTTCTATGTGAAGATGCAAACACTATAGAGAATTTGCCCCTAGCCATCTGTTAATTTGAAAAATTTTTAAAAATCTAACTCTGAATTGGTCTGAAGTCAGATGGGTAAGAACCACTGCTATCAATGTGATTGCTTCCCCCTCCCCCACCCCCATGTTATCTAGGACTGGTCTAGATGTCAATCTTTGCCTTCCGTAAGTGATGTCATCTAACCATAAGTATTGTTTAAAAAAAACCTCATATACTGAAGCATTTTCACATAGATGTGCAATAATTATGCAACTAATTACCTAACCTGATGAGCATTATTCATTATTCCTCTGCATTTTTTAAAATTTACTTTTTTTTTTATATGCGCAATTGGGGTTAGGTGACTTGCCCAGAGTCATAGCGAGTGTCATAAAAGTCTGAGGCTGAATTTGAACTCAGATTCTCCTGACTCCAGGGCTGGTGTTCTATATGCTGTACTACCTAGTTGCCCTGCATTTTTTTTTATTCAAAGGTAATTATAATGCCCATTACTGTAATGGTACCTGTATTGAGCAGTGATGTTACCGCACTTTACCTTATGCAACAAACTGAAATTCTATTGCTAATTCACATCAATTGTCCATTAAACTAAATATCAGGGCTTAATGTATGATATTTTGCTTTAAATATATGTAGGTTCAATTTCCAGTAGTTGGATTATTAGTTACATATACTAATAATGAAAATGTTGGTAATTTTTTTCAATTTTCATTTACAGGTGCCGTATATAAGTACTTTCAACAGAATTTGTTTTCATTTTTTTCAAATTTTATTAATTTATTTTAGTTTTCAACATTCACTTCCACAAGATTTTGAGTTCCAAATTTTCTCCCCATCTCATCTCTCCCCTACCCCAAGATGGCAAGCATTCTGAAAACCCCTTCCCCTAATCAGCCCTCCCTTCTATCTCCCTACTCTTCTATTCTTCAAGAGAATTGTTGAAATGACTTTTAGAAGTTAGGATTATAATACAAGGTCAGTGACTTAATACCCCTTCCAGAGTTCTGACTTTTTCAAAATTCAATCTAAAAGCCATTAAACCATTGAATTTTAAAATTTTGCTACCTTAATTCACCTTAAAATAAGTATAGTCTCGCCAATCTTAATACCTTCTGCAAACTACATAACCATGCCCCAGAACTACAAACAAACACATAAAACAAGATAAAAATATGCTCCTTCTCCTTAAAGTAGAACCTATCTTTTTCTACCTTCCCAGATTTTTGTACTTTTAATGGGATATAAATGTTTTCCATATATAGATATTAATTGTATCAATAGATGTTATGAGATGATCATATTGATGGTGATAAGATCCTGAAAAAATAAAAAAGAAGTCCATTTCGGGCTTTTGGCCCATTTATTTTTTCAAACTGCAAGTGACTAATGATATGACCAAAACTGATGAAATTCTTCAGACAAAGATCAACTATCAGACTGAAATGGTAATTTTCGCATTTTACTGATCAACCCCACACCACCCATAGACGTGGCTAAGCAAGCTTTACTATGGCTAGCCAGCCCTTTGGAACAAGAGGAACCAAGACAGAAATTGAAGCCCCTTAAAAATGCCAAATTAGAGTTAATGCCCTTCTTTCCCTATGACAAATGCATATATATACACACAAACACACAAAAAAGATGAGAATAGTCAATGTTGCAAGGGTTATGGAGAGACAAATATACTAATAGACTATTGATGAAATTATACATTAGTAAACTATTCTGGAAAGTAATTTGGAATTTTAAAAAATAAAGTGGTTAAAATGGCCATAACTTTTGACACAGAGATTCTACGGCTCAACCTATACTCCACATATGTACATATACATAGATATGTATATGTATATAGCATATACATCTGTAAAATGAGGATAACAGCACCTACCTTCCAGTGTTGTTTTGAAAACCAAAAGAGATAATAATTATAAAGTACTTAGCACAGTGCCTCACACATGGTAAATGATATATAAATGTTAGTTATTACTATTATTATTTTAAGAAATGATGAATTCAGTAAATGAAGGCAATCAATGAGCAAAGTGAGTTCAAGGGATAGGATTAAAATACCCCAGATGGAGGCTTTATAATGGGGAGTAGAGAGAAAGATTAGTAAGGGTGATTGGGATACGATAGGTCAGAAAAGGGAATCTAAAATCTGGAAGAGCCATTAGAAGACTATTGCAAAAATCCAAGATAGAGGTGACAAGGGACTGAATTCAGATGGTTAAAATCCCAACAAAATCAAGAGACATATGTGAGAGAAATTACAAAGGAAAAATAACCAAGTGAAATTATTTAACAATTGGATATTGTAGGAGACAGGAGAGTGAAAGACAACTTCATGGCTTTGAAGTTGGGTGACTGAGAGAACAGGAGGCATCATCAAGAGAAATAAGAAAGTCAAATGGCAGGCTGGTTTTAGAAGGAATATAATGAATTCAGTTTTAAACAGGTTTACTTTGAAGATAGAAGAATAACAAAAATTTAGGAACTGGAGTTTGAGTGAGATGAGTACCACCATATAGATTTGAAAGCCATCTGTATAGGATGATTATTGAAACCACAAGAAATGATAGCAGAGTTTCTCTGATAAAGGCCTCATTCCTCAAATATATAGAGAACTGAGTCAACTTTGTAAGAATACAAGTCACTCTCCAATTGATAAATGGTCAAAGGATATGAAAAGATAATTTTCAGAAGAAGAAATCAAAGCTACCTATAGTTGCATGAAAAAATGCTCTAAATCACTATTGATTAGAGAAATGGAAATCAAGACAACTCTGATGTACCAACCTCATACCTATCCGATTAGCTAATATGGGAGAAAGAAAGAAAGAAAGAAAGAAAGAAAGAGAGAGAGAGAGAGAGAGAGAGAGAGAGAGAGAGAGAGAGAGAGAGAGAGAAGAGAAAGAAGAAAGAAAGAAAGAAGAAAAAAGAAAGAAAGAAAGAAAGAAAGAAAGAAAGAAAGAAAGAAAGAAAGAAAGAAAGAAAGAAAGAAAAGAAATGACAAGCAGGAAGATTTCAGAAAAACCTGGAAAGACGCAGATGAACTGATGCAAAGTGAAATAAGCAGAACCAGGAACATTATATAAAGTAACAGCAACTGGGTGATGATCAGCTATTATTGACTTAGCTCTTCTCAGCAATATAATGATCCAAGACAATTCCAAGAGACTCATAATGGAAAATTATCCAGAGAAAAGAAGTGATAAGAGTCTGAATTCAGATTATTTTCATTTTCTTAATTTTTTTAATAGTTTTCCCCTTTGTTCTGTTTCTTCTTTTGCAACATCACTAATAAGAAAATATGTTTCACACGATTTCATATATATAACCTATATCAAATTGCTTATCATCTGGGAAGGAGGTAGGGGAGAAAGGAGAAAAAAAGAAAATTTGAAACTCAAAATTTAATTAAAAATGAATGTAAAAATTGTTTTTTACATGTAATTGGAAAAATAAAATACTATTTAATAGAAAAAGAGTAGAGAACCAACTAAATATTTTAATAATACACAAAGAGAGAAAGAGAGCAAAAGGAAATTGAGAAGTTGACACAGAGAAGCAGGACAATTTTATTACTGCTTTGTTAACTTTAATATACACTTTAAAAGACAAAACCAACTATTTAATAGAAGCCCACAGTTTAATGCATGATCTTTTTTGTTCTTTGTATATTGAAATTTTTTGTCTTGAAATGTGCTTGTTTTATTAAAAAATATAATTTTAAAAATTAGTCAAGTAAAGAGACTATATGGTTAGTATTAAAAATTTTCACATTTGTACTTTTTTGGTGGAATACTCTCACTTAAAAGATAGGGGAAATGAAACAGATTAGGTAAACTGCAATGACAGAGAACATATCTAGGTGTTATAGGAAGGACCTTAATAAGCTGGGAATCATCTAGAAGAAAACAACAAGCATGGTAAAGGGAGTGGGGATGCTTAGCTGGGAGAAGGTAAGAGTTATGGGAAAATGGGAGATGTCTTCCAGTATTTGAAGGGCAATCCTGTTGTTGGGGCGGGGTTGGGGGGGGAGATCAGAATTACTCTGCATGGCTACCCAGAATAGCAAAAAGAACAATGGGTGAAAGCTGCAGAGGCATATTTAGGCTTGATTAGAAGGAAAAACTTAGTAACAATTAAGGCTATCAAAGTGGACTGAGATGCCTCTCGAGCAGAAATCTTCAGACTAGATGATCATTTGTCAAAATCTTCTTTAAATATTAAGTAGAAAGTTCTGGGCATAGTATTCTAGTACTGGTTTTACCAGAGTAAAGCAGAGAATTTACATAAAACATAAGATATTATATTGACCAGAATGCCCAAGGAATGATATTTTGTGGTTAATCTTGCCAATTAATCCACAAATATTCAGACAACCATGTAAATTTAAATTTTTATTGTTCAAAAGTTATCTAAAATGTCTTTGGGGTCCTTAAAATGTTTCTGAGTTATCTTTTGAACATCAGTTTATAGTGTTGAATAATATGGATGGAAAATGGATAAATCAAGCTGAATGTGAACTGACCACACCTATCTAATGTACTTATACTGAATTATGGTATATTATAGATCTCTGAATACACATTTTCTCCATTAGGTCAGTGTCCAAATATTATCTAATTTTTAAAAATCTATTTTAGGACCTAATAGGTTGCTAAACACAAAATAAGCCTTTAAGAAAGATTTACTGACCTGAATTTACTTACTTATATAAAAATTCAGAGAGACACTATAGCTTATTGGATAGAGAGTGTTGGGGAGATCTGGGTTTGAGTCTTGCCTCTAACACATTCTGAAAATATGACCCTTAGTAAGTCAACTAACCATTCAATACTATAAACAATTCCCTAATACTATGGGTTACAAAGAAGGTGGCGATTTTTATTGGCAGGGGAAGAATTCTCATTTGGGATTACCTATAGTCCTATACCAAAGAAATCACAGACCTAGTCCCCATCCCATTATGTAAATTCACCCTGTGGACCCTTATGGAACATTATGGACCCTTATGAAATTTTGATTTAATTAAAATAGTACTTTTAGAAAGGGCAGCTATTTGCAAAATGTACATTTGCAAAATGTATTATTATTCCTTACACATAAAAAGACAAAAATGTCCATTTAATATTGAAATTTCTCCAAATCTTTATTTTAAAAAATGTAATCAAGAAAGTATTATTTAGGTCATTCAAAGAATTTAGTGAGGATATTAATATAAAAAACATTACATTCTTCAGGTATCTTTGCTATACTAAAACAAAAAGGTTATGAATCTTCATGCTCCAGGGCATAATGTGATTACCAGCTGGGGTCAGAAAGATATTTTCCCCCTTGTATATTATTATCAATTACCATAGGTGCAATATGAGCAAAGGAAAAGTCAGGGGGTTATGCCTGCCTCTAAAGCATCTGGTATTGGATGCTTTCAGAGTGAGAATTTGGGATTAGATAAAACATTCAATTGTTCCTATATGTCAATTCTGATGTTCCTAGGAGCTGCCAATGTGACATTGCTGTCACAAGGGAGGGATTTCCCGTGGAACAGATGTCACTTACAGTATTATGTGGGCTATCTATCTCCACAAATAATTGCCTGGCACTTATGCCCTATGGCAAGGGTCTGAAAAATGTGTTAGTGAGATAACATACCATCCAAGCAGATGGGCATGGATAAAGAAAGGAAAGAGCATACTGTGCCTGAAATGTATTTGTAAAAGCCAGATGGGAATATTGAAACAGATGTCTTTCCTCATCTTCAATGACTAAGGCACATTATGGGGATTTGCCAGTCATTTCTCCATTTCTAAACTAGGCTATGTTTCAAAAATTACCTTTGATTGAGTACGAGGAGCCATTGGGTCCCAGCTTACTGAAACAAAGGTTCCTTCCTTTTCTAGTCTAAGTAGGCAGTTCCATGTGAAATGATCAAGACAAATTCCTGTATGTTATCTAAAGGCCTGAAAAGGGGATAGGAATACCACCAAAAAAAAAAAAGTAGACTAAGAATATGAGAAAAGTAGGCCAGGTTAAGTGAATAGATTCAAAGAATGACAATGAGCTTGTAGGTGCCTGCATTGAGCTGTAACTTTTAAGAGTATGGAGAAGAAAGGAGAAAAACATTCTTTTAAAATTTGAAGTCTAAAAAAAAATCAAAAAAAGTAGTTTGCTTTTCTCTGATATAAAAGGGAAAAGTTAATAACAGTTCTGAGATTCAACATGTTCTTCTTTTAACAAGAAAGAAATGAAATATGTAAAAGTAGGTAAGGAGCCAGGCCAAAACTAATAAAACAAGTATGATGCTTTTGGTTCATCAGACATGACCCCCATGCTATGGTTAAATTTTCCCCACACCTTAAAGTATCTGATATAGCTACCAAAAACACTGTATGCTACGTTAATTTAAGAGGCACTAAGCCTCAGTAATTTTCATATATATGTGTGTGTGTGTGTGTGTGTGTGTGTGTGTGTGTGTGTATACATATATATACATATATATACATATATATATGTATACATATATATACACATATATACATATATATATATACACATATATACATATATATACATATATATACACATATATACATATATACATATATACACATATATACATATATATACATATATATACACATATATATACATATATTTAAATTTATTTTTAGTTTTCAACATTTACTTCCACAAGATTTTGAGTTTTAAATTTTCTCCCCTTCCCATTTCTTCCCCTCCCCACCCCCAAAACAGCATACAATCTGATATAGGCTCTACATATACACTCATGTTAAGCATATTTTCCCATTCGTCATGATGTAAAGAACAATTGGAACTAATGCGAGAAACCACGAGAATGAAGCAATAAAGCAAAACAACAAAGGAAAAGGAGAGAAAATAGTATGTTCCATATTTCTTTCTTTGGGCGTGAATAGCAATTTCCATATTTCCATCACGAATCTTTTGGAGTTGTCTTAGATTCTTTCGTTGCTGTGAAGAGCCAAATCTATCAAAGTCAGTCATCCCATAATGTGGCTGTTACTGTGTACAATGTTCTCTTGGTTCTGCTCATTTCACTCATCAGTTCATGTAAGTCTTTCCAAGTGTTTTTGAAGTCTGCCTGTTCATCATTTCTTATATCACAGTAGTATTCCATCACATTCATGCACCACAACTTGTTCAGCCATTCCCCAGTTGATGGGCATCTCCTCAATTTCCATTTCTTGGCCACCACAAAAAGAGCTGCTGTAAATATTTTTGTACATGTAGGTCCTTTTCCTGTTTTTATGAACTCTGTGGGTCAAAGGGTAGCCTCAGTAATTTTCAAAAATATTCTGGTCAAACTAGGAAACTATGGAATAATGCAGTCAAGTACCCTCCAAATTGAGGAAATATTGAGTGATTCTTTGGTTATGCATATCAGACCCAATCCTATTCATACGGAATCATAACTCATTATGAATAATAAGTATGGTGAGTGAAATAGTGATTATTCTTTTTAATTTGACAGAAAAGATCAAGGTGATAAAGGCTAGTGGGCACCTTGGACAATAGACTAAGAATTTTAAAATAAAACTTAATTTTGAAAAACAATAAAAAGTATTAAGTTGGGGAAAGTTTTAGAAAAGAAAGATAAGGAAAATGTGTTTAAGAAGAAAATAAACCACTCAATATATATGCAAGAAAAGGAGTATCCTTCAAGTAGTTAAAAATGAAACTAAACCAAAAATCTGAGAAGACCTAGTACTTTTGGCTAAACATTTTCAGTAGTCTATTTAAATTCCTATTCTAAATGATGAGGAAGAAAAACAAAAAGGTATAACTCTTTTAATAAGTACTTGACATCTAAATCATCAATGCATCAAAATTGCCAGCTAAAGTATAAACTTTAGCTAATAAATGGGAAATTGTTTTTTCCAAACAAACTGAACACATCAGTTGGGACAGGCAATGGGAGAATAAATTAGAGTCACCAAAGGCGACCTTTTATCTGATTGAAAAACAAACTATGATTGTTTCTTGAGCAGTGATAATATTCTTAAATCAGATTTTCCATTTTTTCCAAGGGAAAAGAAAGTAAAATTCCTTGAAGAAAAGAACCACTTGTCTTTAACTGAATGGAATTTGAACTCTCCAAAACCCAGAGACTTGGAAGAAAAAAGTTGGATCTTTTTAATATAACCCTCCCAATCACTGGGCTACCCCTTGTGTAACAAAGAACACAAGTATTTTTAAAAAGTAGTTTAGCAAAACCAAACTACACATCTCTGTCTGACAGTATATGTGATATTCCTCACTAATATCCCTTCTGTCCTGCTTGGAAAAGTTATAGAGGCACAGTTTAAAAATTTTCTGCCATGTCAACCTTGGTCACTATAATTATATAAACACTATCATTTTAAATGAAAGTACAATGTATGTACTAGTTAAAAATACATTCTAAAATAGGACTGAAAGAAGGAACATTTAAGTATGAGTTAATCCTATCTCCTTGTATTCAACATGTCCTAATTATAATTTTTTTTTTTTTTTGTGGGGAGGGCTTCTGGGTCTCTGATTTCATTGTTATAGGGAATCCTTAGCAGGGAAACTCCCTCTACCAAGGCTAAAAGACAACACATCTGTAAGTTAAATTTTTGGAGCTCTGCCATGGGTTACTTAGAAATTGTGACTTGGTCAAAGAATGTGTCCTAGACAGTAAATTTAAAGAGAAAGTTCAAATATATGGCAGAATCTCATAAGGTCAAGTCCAATAAACAAGCAAATTATAGGCAAGAAGATTTAGATTATTGGTGGATTTTTTTTATGTTAGAATGGATTACCGAAGAAATTGGTCCATCCTTTTATTCTAGCTGCACAGAGCTAAATGCTCAGAACTATATCCGTGGAGCACAGTACATAGACAGCTGCCTGCTCTCATGACAACTATGTCTAATATATACTCGCTGTGAGATCCTGGGCAAACTATGTGGCCCCTCAGTGCCATGGACAAATTTTTTAAGACTTTAAAAAGTTGCAAAATAGTTGCTCATCAACATTGGCAGAGGAAGCTTCCTCACAAAGGGAGCTCTCTACATGAATAAAATCAGTCTGGACGAAAATAAAGTAAAATTAAATTAAACTAAGTGAGAGACCTAAAAGCAGAAATCCATTAGTTTAAGGTCACAGTTGAGAATTGTGTATTCATATAAACGGGAATAATAACAAAGGCCCAAGTGACTGTATCTCTATTCCCACAGTTCCAGGGACCAATTTCCTTCCATTCAAAATCTACTGAGCCATGAGATTGTTGCACTGGATATTACCTCCTCAGCCAGTTGCAAGTTGATAAGATATTTGATTTAGCCTGCACAGTGGAACAAGGAAACTTCCTAAGGTCTCTTCAACTTTATGGTCTATGATTTTAACTTAGTTGAATTTAGCATAAACATCTGTGGAGATGCAGGCTCACTGATAGCTCATCAGATGTTAGTCATTAAGTGTGCTCATGCACAGGTTACTAAACTCTATCCTATAACACAAAGTTCACAAGATGCACTTCTTCCTCTTTAGCTTGTCTTCTAAAAAGCTTCATACTGCAAAATTCTGGTGAGCCTTTAAACTTCGAAGAGTCTCTTTTCTACTTCATGTGCTTTGTCCTTTTGCAATTTCTATCATTCTCATTTTATATCCATTCCAACTTCATTACAGAAGGAGAGGCTTTTAGACCATATTATTAACAGAGTGAAGCTACTTTCCCATATGGCCATTTTTTCAAGGAGGGCCGATTGACAGAAGACATAAGTTTTCAGGAAGCCTTGGTAAAAGTCTCCTGACTCTTTGGGGAAGTTGGCGCACACACACACACACACACACACACACACACACGTATGTGTATATGTATACACACATATGTATGCGTATGTGTATACACACATATGTATGCGTATATGTATACACACATGTATGCATATATGTACACACACATGTATGTCTATATGGATGCATACACACAAATATATACATACACACATATATACATATATACATAAATATAAATATACATATATACACACACACACACACAGATATATATATATGAAATTTATACCACCTGCAGGAAAAATTAGAAACCTGAAAGATGTAAGAAGACACTTTAAAAACTAACATTGTCAGACAGAAATACTGAGCACTTCATTATAGATTATATGCTTTTGATCTAAACGTTTCACATATCATAGGTTATTTCCAAAACAAGAGGGGAAAAAAACTTCATAAACAAAGTGCCTGGCACATAGTAAGTGCTTCATAAATGTTTTTTTTTGATCTATCTTTTCAAAACTGAATTTCAGGTTCTTTTAAGGGTAGGCAACATGTATTATCCTATTTTGATCCCCCACAGCACTTACCACAGTACCTGGCACATAGTAGGTGCTTAATAAATGCTTAATGACTGACAAGTCAGTCAATGTGTGATATGGTACTGCTGAGCAAATTACCTGATGTATTAATAAAATTGTTGATTTATATATTTATTAATTCAAAACAATATCATTCATAAGACTCAGGGGACAATATAAAAGAACACTTTTACAAACTGTAAAATGTTCAAATAAATTTGTTTTCATTATAATTGGCACTCGGCTAGGTTTAACGTACAGAGAATTGGCTTCAGAACCAGAGAGATGGAGGTTGAGGCCCTACCTCTGACATGCTTTGTTACCCTGGGCATCCTTTCAGTGTCCTAGCCAACTCTCTGAACGATAAGTCATAAAGAAGATGTCAGTCTTTGCCGGTTAAAGAAATTCCTCCCTTTAATGATGAAATCTTATTTCCCAATTAAAGTATTATTATTATTAGCATCATCATCATCATTCAATGTGATTCCTAGTGCCCTTTTTGCATATTGACCCCTCTGAACCCTGGCTGGCATTGAAGAAATGCATGACCTAGAAAGAATGAGTAGGATATGTAGCAAGTTCAAGGGATAACTGACAGGCAGCCAGTGTGCTCCACTTGTATCATCATAATGTCAAGAGAAAGGAAGGAAGACCTGGTAAGCTATGAGGTTCAGCCTTCTGTGGCAACTGTAGGGGAGGGCAAGATAAGGGCCTTACAGGATGAACAAGAATGGATGATTTACAATATATATCATTAGAAAGAACACCCACACTGATAGATCACAGAATCTTTGGAGTATTTGAGTATTATTATGTACCCACCTATGCTTCTTCTTTTGAGTCCAACTTCTTTCCAAGGTAACAATGGAAATTTATTAAACACCTTCTATTTTTGAGTCACTGTCTAGGAAATGAATTTCGACTGATTTAACAATCATCCTCACAGCATGAGTGTCTAAGGCTCGGAATGTTCTCAGGCAGTTATAGTTTCAGATGCTATACCTATTTCAGAATCAGAAGTTTCTAAGTTAGGGATACAAGACAAGATTAAAGCTTGATGTGATATCAGCTCTACTTCACATATGCAGCAAACATTTCAGGGAACATGAAGTTAATAGACAAAAATGACACCATCCTAACAGAAAGACTCAGATTCTGAAAAGGCATACGTGATTTTACAAGCTACAAACGTGTGAGGGTATTATACTCAAGGAAAACAAACTTGGAGTTGTTACAGAACTGAACGGGTATAACAGTGACCATTAAGGAAGCATTAAAATATACCTCTGGGGATGGAGCCTAAGAGATTTCATAATAGTCCCAGAACATTTTTCTTGAAGAGGAAGAAGGCAGGAAGAAGCTAACCTTTATAAAGTTCTGATAAAAAACTTTCTTGGTAAAAAAGACTCTACTAAAAAAGAAATCGCAATGGGTATTCCACTAAAAATATGGTATTATGGACAAAGAGAACATATCAACAAAGTTTAGAAGAGCTTTTGAAAACCTAACAAAAGAAGATGAGCAAATTAAGAGAGAGATGGAAAAAGAAAGAAAGGAAAGAAGACAAAATAAATTTTTCAAAAACCTTGTGTTAACAATCAAGTTATTTACTCCTAGTTTGTAAGCTATGTTATGGGACTAAGCTCTCGTTTTTTAAAGCTGTAAGATTCATAGATATGAATGAATTGAATTAGTGATGAGGAAGGAAATAATTTATTTTGGAATCCTTTCTACTAGCTCCTTCATTATGATGTTTCATATTGCTGTTGCCATTTACATCTATGTGATGCTGAATCAATATTCTCCTCTCCCAACTCCATTTTGATTAGAATGTACATCTGTTCAAAGGTAGTTAGTATAACATGTCCCTTTGAAAGTGATGGCTGCTCATACATATATACCTTTGAGAAGAATGATAGTTGGCTCAGAGGAATTTGTGGTTCCTCTGGAAAATGTCCAAGGCATGTTGGATTGTGTGAAAATAGCATATGGGACTACATATCTTGCTCACTGGCTTCTTGGCAGTGCCAGGTTTTCCTCTCCTTTACTGGCACCTGTTCTCTCAGCTAAAACCAAAGTCCAGTTAGAGTTTATAATGTGGGTTAAAAAATTTCCCCCCTCTTAGCAGAACTCAAAGAAAAAGAAAACCCATTGAAAGACACATACACAATAAAATTAGGGTCTCTTTACAAAAGAGATTCCATATCATGAAAAATAAACCTATTAATGCAAAAGTGGAAAGTATCTAGAATAGAAAAACAAACTCAGCCTGTAATGGCTATAGTTCACCCACAAAGACATGTTTCTTAATGTTTGAGTTTGAAAAAACACGCACGCACAAGATGAGAAAGAACAGTTGGCATTCAGTTAACAATTGTGTTTGGAGGTTTGTGACTGACTTTGTTATTCCAAGGGAAGCCAGGTACCAGTCTCTTGGGATTATGTACAAAGGCAAGAAAAAAAAGTGGACATGTAGAAACCTCAAAGGTTACTGCTGGGTTAATAAAACAGTCTGTTTTCTGTTCACCCACTCTTCTTCTCAGTGTGCAAGTATATTAAAATATGTCAAAAGGAAAGCCATTTGCTGGGCAGAAATAATTCGGCTAGAAGTCAAAATTTCCAGCTGGCGGAACGCCTTGGTGTGTTTAAGTGCGCTAACAAGTGACCCACATGTCTACCTGGATGAAAGTTGATATCCTCATTAAAGTAGCAACAAACACACAAAATAGGAACAACTGTCACCTAGGAAAACAGACCACAATAGATTGCACAAAGCAGCATTTGTTTCCCTGCTCTGTTTTTGACTCGAGATGCAGCAGGTTGAAGAGCAGATGTCCTCAGAAAAGTAACCTCTTGTGAAAGGATGGAAGGTAAAATATAAACCTGCTGGAAGAATTCTACCATCCTTCTTATTATTGCTCAATGTTTAGAAGAAAAAAAAACTTTCACAGTCAACTTTCTATAAATTTCATACCAAGTGAAGAATTTAAAACATTAAGAAATTGGATTAAATGAATATGCTCTGGGAAATTCAAAATTAATGCTGTAAACTCCCATTTTTAATTCACCCTGATAGACATATGTTGAACCATATCACATTGGGAAGAGGGCAGTAAGCATTTATTAAGTGTGTGCTATGCTAGCACCTTACAAATAACTCATTTGATCCTTACCAACAACCGTGGGAAGTAATTGCTATTATTGTCCCCATTTTACAGTTGAGGAAACTGAGGGAGACAGCAGTTAAGTGACTTGCCTCGGATTATACAGCTAACATAGGTCCGACATCACATTTTAACTCAGTTCTTCCTGATACCGGGCCCAGTGCTCTATCTCCTGAACTACCTAGCCGCCTAGAATTTGCAAAGCCAGATCACCTTCTGCTGTGGGTTTCCACTAGGAGACTGTCAATAACAATATCTAGCATAAATTTATTAAGCCCGCAGCACATAGTTGGTGTTTAGCAATAACCACCAGTACCACCACCATCATCGTAATTATTATTATTACTGGTCACACTAATATTCAGCAAGTACTACGGAGAGTACTTGTATTTTGTATTACATGGAAGATTCTAAGGAGTATACACAAGTATCTTCTCCTAGGTCACTGCTTTGTCCTAGTGGAGGGGCTTGCATAGCTCAATCAAGCTATGAGCGATGCGGTACAGGATTACCCAAGACAGAGAGGTCGTAGTGCAGAGCTCTGGCAAAAGGTGATTCACTGGAGAAAGAAATGGCAAACCACTCTAGTATCTTTGCCAAGAAAACCCCACAGAGAGTATTAAAATGATAAAAGGTATGACACCAGAAGATGAGTCTCTCAGATCAGAAGGTGTCCAACACATTACTAGGTATATGGGTGTTCAGGGAGGACCATCACCTCTGGTGTGAGGGCTTGCCAAAAGGGCTTACCCTTTTCAGAGCTGTTTATTCACCTTCGGTGTCCACCTTCACCCAACTCTCATCTGTGGCTCCAAGAAGCTATAGCATGTGCAGGAGCCATACCCCAGCAAACCATCATGGCAGACAGGTTGAGGGTAACCAACAGGCCTCAAACCTGTTGGTGAGTTAAGGGATGTCTACCCAAAGCCAGCGAAGACTTCCGATGGCAGAATGGGTGGATGAGAACAATTTGTTGTAAAGGCCACAAAGGTGGCTGAAGCAAGTGCTGTGGAGCACTTAGAACTTGGTCAGGCATCAAAGATGCCAAAGGTCATTTACTGCATCCTGGGCCACTTCAGTCATCTTGACTTTTGTCTTGCTACTGGACTTCAACGACTCAGGGAGAGAGAGTGAGGTTGATGACTTGGCACAACTCTGCCTCACTTAAATCCAATTCACACACAGTACTCTTTGAAAACTAAGGACAAACAACAAGGGGGAGAATGAAGGACTAATACAAGTAGCTCCAGAAAGAATGAAGTCGCTGGGCCAAAGCCAAAAGGAAACTCAGGTGTGGAAGTATCTGGGGACAAAAGGAAAATCTGATGCTCTAAAGATCAATATTGCAAAGGAACCTATGAACCAAGGTAAGCTAGATGTGGTCACACAGGATGTGGAAAGATTAAACATCGACACCTTGGTTTGTCAGTGAACTTAAATGGATGGGATTGGGTGAATTCAACTTGGATGATTATTATATGTACTACTGTGGGTAAGATTCCCTTAGAAGAAATGGAGAAGTCCCCATAGTCAATACAAGGGTGAGAAAAGCAGTACTGGGGCAAAAGCTCAAAAATGACAAAGTGATATCTGGTCAAATGCAAGGCAAAGCATTCAACATCACAGTAATACAAGTCTATGTATCCACTGATACCCAAGAGGCCAAAGTTGCTCAGTTCTATGAAGACCTACAACATCTTCTAGAAATAACATAAAATATGATATAATAATAATTATTGTTGTTGTTCTCTGGTTCATTACACAAATATCTTGTCATTTTTATGTAGCTTGCAAATTCCTAGAGGGCAACACTACTTTATCTACTACTACTTTTCATTATAATAATCACCATTATGATATTAGTATACCATTTCCTCCCCCCTCCATGTCACAGAGGTGGAAGGGATGGCAAAGCAAGGGAATTTTAGTCAGGATGGCGTACAATAGGGATTCTGTTTTTCCTGAGATCATCTTGGCAGCTACAAAAGACAGGGCAGGGCACAAAGGGATTCCATTTAATCTACAATCCATGTCAAGATGACCGTCATGACAGTTATGAGTTCCAAAGCACAACCCTCTGCCACCTCATTTTTTTTTTTGATCCACAGGGGAAGTTTCATCACTCTAGCCAATATACTAACCCAATCTATGATGTTGCCGGAGCCCAGTTGGCCACTGTTTCAAGCCTGAGTGCAGGTTTTCACACCTACCAGAGTGGTTTCATGACATGACATGCCAAAAGGTACTAGGAATATAAAAAGCAACTTGTTATCTATTTGGTTTTTATTTAACAAATCACACAAAACTCATATAAACCTCCTTTATTGATTAGCTCAAAGTCTTTGACTCAGTTCCGCATCCATGGTTCATTCATCCACTGCAAATATATATAAAAAAGACCAAAGTATAATGAAAATATTTGAGTATTTGATGCCACATGGAAAACTGGTCACTATTTAAACTATAGTACCAGCATGATAATGTTAGGAGCAATTTTTAAAAATGTAACATTTGGCAGGGAGAAGGTTTAAGACTGGCACAATTCTGCATAGTGTTAAATCTATTATAATTCCTCCTGAATAAAATTGAGTATGGTGTTCAAGTCAAATACGGAATAATACCCAAACACATATTACTCACATGATATACAATATACCGAGTTATATGGTTACAATGAAAAATATTTTTAACAGTTTCTTCATCTCATGGAAACAAAATGTTATTTGAAATCAGTAGGTATGAAATTACTAACATGCACCAAGGAATTACGGAGACTGGGGGAGGGCCTTGAGCTTGAATCCAGGAGTCAAATTGCATGAAAGTGATACTGATGAGGAAAGTGATACTACTGATACACTGGCCTTCTTCAAATAAGATACATCTAGCATTAAGCTACCAAGGAAAAAGATGATATTGTATAAGAGATGTCTTGAAGTCAAAACTTAATGGGATTATATCACTTAAAGCAATTAATGTGTAGTAACAGTTTTTACCATACAGATTTGGCACAGTAAAATGGATTACAATACATCTAAAAGGTGTCCAAACAAAAACCCTATACAATATTAACATGATACATGGCTTATCAGGAAACTATGGGAAGACTTGTTATTTTTTTTTCAATGAAAAAGAAGAAAAGAATTATAAGATGTTCTGATAGGACAGAAGGTAAAAAATTAATAGAAATACTTTTGCAACTAAACCACTCCATCAAGCACTGGTATATAGATAACAGATGTGTTCCACTAGATGCATCGAATGTTGTTGAAAGCAGTGGGTGGAATTTTAGGAATGGCTAAGATAAAAAAGCAGAATCAAAAAACTCATGATGGGTAACATCCACATTAACCCAAACAACAATATGTAGACAAATAAACATTAAATAAAAGGCTGAGTCATGCACATTTGTTTATTAAAAAAAAAAAGAAGGGTTTAAGACAACAATTTAGGCTCAGGTTCTTGCCACCTTAAATTATGGAAAGATGATTCTTAAGAAATTTGGACTTATTAACTGATGCAGATTACATAATGAAATTATGAAAATGGCACAATGTATAACTGTAGGCTGCAAAAATTCAGCATTTACTGGATAACAACAAAGATAAAAGCAGATAGCTACAACCATATACATTAGAAGTTCACTATCATTTAAAATTAAGATGAAAAGCCCCTGTACTACAAAAATAAACTATTAAATATCCTTGAGAATCCAACAAATAACATGTCCCAGAATTGAAATATTACAGCTAGAATACTCGTTTATAGCCATCTAGACAAAACATACATCTCTAAAAATGTGAGAATAAAAAAAATGTAAGAACCACGTTTTTAATAGGCACCTAGGTGGCACAGTGGATGGAGTGCCAGGCCTGGGGTCAGGAAGACCTCAGTTTAAACACCCCAAACACTTAATAGCTGTGTGACCCTGGGCAAGTCACTTAACCCCATTTGCTTCAGTTTCCTCATCTCTAAAATGAGCTGGAGAAGGAAATGGCAAACCATTCCCACATTTCTGCCAAGAAAACCCCAAATGTTGTCACAAAGAGTCAGACACAACTAAAATGACTGAACAACAAAAACAACAAATTTCAGGACAAAAGTACTTAAGAAAAAGTCGGAAAAGGAGACCAGAAATAGCACCCTACAGAAAGTAGAATTTGAGCTGATTCTTCAGGGAAGCCAGGAGCAGAGGTGTTAATTATATATATTATTATATTATATATTTGTACTATGTGTGTTATATATTTGCATCTTTGTAGTATCTCCTTTATTTTTGCCAAGAAAACTTTAAATAAAAATATTTTTAAGTGTTCCCCAAAGTCCCAGAGATACACAGATGAAAACCACAAAAGTATTTCTATTAATTTTACCTTCTATCCTATTAGAACATCTTATAATTCTTCTCTTTTTTGTTGTCATGAAGAGTCTGATACAACTGAAAAATGACTAATCAACCATACCAAATACTCATGATCTTATTCCTCTCAGACTTGATCAGGGATTAGGTAAGTGACTACTTAACCTCTCTTGGCTTCAGTTCATCATCTAGAAAATGAAAAGGTTGAACTAAACCATCTCTTAGTTCCCTTCCAGTTCTAGCCTGATGATTCTGTGAAGCAGAGGATTATCTAAGTAGAGGTGAGGGGGCAGAGAGTGAATTCCAGCCATGAATTTTATAAGGTTATGGAGTAACTCAAGAAGGGAGATGAAATGTGAAGAAGAATAAGAAACAGAGTGTGTGATGAGAATTAACGTGTAATCAATCTAGAAGTGTTGGAGCTGGCTCTCATTATTATACACAGAGGTGATTTAATGTAATTTAACTAATCTTCAACTGTCAGTGGTTACTAACACTAGAAGTTTAGATTCCTCTGCTCCCTCCCCATCCTAGGTCTTTCTGTCAAGTATTTAATGATCTATAAACTAGAATTAGTTTGTACAATGAGAGATCAGTATTCAAAGAAAGCCTTTTTAAAAAGGAAAGAATCTCTTCATAGAATGAATAATTACATCCTAGTTTGTAAGTTCAAATATCCTTCTCAGGTTTTTCTTAGAAGGAGTATAATATGCACACAAGGGGGAAAAATCTTATAAGAGGTACTTAACTCTTTCCTTTATATGCTTTACAAACGAAAAACAAAACAATTAAAATCCCCTAGCAGAAAAAGGAAAGAAAGAAAATTTCAAAGCCTTTAGGCTATGGCTCAACCTTAAACCCAGGGCTCTTTTCACTACATAGTGTTATCCCCTAGGTTTGTAATATCCCATTTTATTTTCTTATTTTGTTCAGTTGCTTTTCAGTCATGCCCTACTCTTCGTGACCCTATTTGAGGTTTTCTTGGCAGAGTTACTAGAGTGTTTTTCTATTTCCCTCTTCTACTCTCACTCTACAGATGGGGAAACTGAGGCAAATGGGATTAAGTGACTTGCCCAGGGTCATACAGCTAGTTATGTGTCTGAGGCCAGATTTGAACTCAGGAAGATAACTTCCTGACTCCAAGCCTCGCACTCTATCCACTGTGACACTAAGCTACCCCTAATTTTTTTTATATTGGTATTTAAAGTTGTATGCGTTTCTTCCAAGGGACTCTTCAGAGTGTAGAGACCCCTTATTTGTCTTCCACAGAATCCCTTAAATGCTCAAGAAATACTGAGATAAATGAATGGGGGAAAGTGATTGCATAAGTAGTCATACTTCAGCATCCACCCTTAGAGAAAAATGGTAGCTCTAAGCCACTAAAGAGACAATTTACATGGGAGACTTTAAATATAGACCATCCCATGATTTCATAAGATTGTGAAGCCTTAAACATAAAACACCCCATGATTTCATAAGAATAACATCAGAGGCGCAGCTAGGTGGTGCAGTGGATAGAGCACCGCCCCTGGATTCAGGAGGACCTGAGTTCAAATGTGACCTCAGACACATAACACTCACTAGCTGTGTGACCCTGGGCAAGCCACTTAACCCCATTGCCTAGCCAAAATAACAAACAAAAACAAAAACAAAAACAAGAATAATATCAGAACACAAGGAGACATAGCCTACTGAGCTCTAGAGATTGACAGATGCTGGGCAACCTTGAAGCCTCAGTCTCAAGCCTAAAGTACCAAGAAAGAACTGTACCTGTTTTGGATGGCAGAGAACTCTGAATTTTAGATTTTGCTTTTTAAGACACAATGCACATTTATCTACGTGGCCCCAGGGGAAATATATTAGAACTTGAAATTTACAGCATTCATTGCCATTGAATCGAGTATAACTTCTTACAAGACAGAATCATCTTGAACTGAATTCAAGGGATTTGAAGAGATAGTAGTCCTAATAGAACCTCTTTGTAAAGTAGTTTACTTTACACACTGAAACACATCCACCCAATCACATCTATCAGGGAATTTGAACCATCCACTAGCCATTACAGACAATTCAAAGGAAAACAGAGTATTTTCCCCAAATGGGCTGACTTGTACATGAGGACAATTTAAAATGAGTAAGTTAAATAGATAGAACTCTCCTTGGTTGATTTTTTTAAAAATTGCAATAGGAAGCATTATATAATACTTTAATATTTACATATTTTATATTATGTATTTATATATTATATTAATATATTATATATTTATATATAACATATAAAAATATATATATATATATATCTATTACATAAAGCATTATCTAATGCTTTAAAACTGGCAAAACACTATTTTTATTTGACCCTCACAATAGTCCTATGAGATAGATGCGATTCTTGTCTACATTTTACAGGTGAAGAAACTGAGGCTGGAAAAAGTTTTAAGTAACTTGTCCAAGGTCACACAGCTAGTGTTTGAGTGAACATTTTAACTCAAGGTTTTCTTGACTTCAAACCTAGCATTCCTACCCATTGGACTACCTAAGCTGTTTTTTCATATATAGCTCTTATGACAAGTGTGAGGACCATCAACCTCCATTAGGGACATTGAACAAACTGGGTAGGAGAAGAATAAATGCAACAAGTTTCTTTTAACATTGAATTTAGACATCATTTTCAAGGTCAAACAGTGACTCAGAGAAGACATTAAAACCCAGTCTGATTCCAAATTTTGTGATCTAGTTGACTACTGATTAAAAGAAATGTTGAAACATTCTCCCAGCTCCTGGAGGCTGTCAGGCCACATGAGTACCCACAGTATAGTACTATTAGGTATGCAAAAAAAAAAAAAACCCTAGATACTTATGGCAAATAAAAAGAAAGAGAAGTAAATTGTCATCTTTTCCCCCTTAGAATGCCCCAGGCACTCGTAACCATAATGGATACCATTGGCCTCAAAAGTTTCAGTTCAGAAAAGGAAAAAAAAAACCCTAAACCTATTGAGGTATAAGGGCATAGATAGACAACATTTAAAATTATAACTATTCCATCCCCTGAACACCAAGAGAGACCAACAGATTTTTATTTTTCATTTGGAATTGACCTTTCAGTTAACCCATCACATGCCAAGTTATAGCCTGAAGCAATTTTTTGTAGTGAATGCCTTGAATCTTTGTACTAGAATAGACATGTCTCTCACCCTGTCTCAATATCATTTCAGTAACACTGTGGCTGGTCAGCATACCAAAGAAATAACTCAATTCCATGCACACTAAAAAAAAAAAAGTCAAACTTTCTATTTGTCTTCTTTTCACCATCACAAAAATTCATAGGACTAAAAATATCAGTAAACTTCTCAAACACTCAGCTTTCATCCTCAAACTTATTTATTGGGTTTTCTCCAGTGTATTTGTGCTGAATGCTGAATAAAAATAATAACTACCTTATTGTGTCCACATCACAAAAAGCTGTAACAGTTTCTTTTTGTTCAATTTAGTACCCACTGGTATCTCTTCCTAGAAGAGAAAATTAACTTCAAGGTATTTCTCCATATATTTAACCTGCTGGCAGCCCCATGCTTAGGCACAGCAATGAGTCAGGGCCATCCCACTATTTTGAAAGTGAAAGATAAAGCCTGTTTAAAGGATTTATACCTGATTAGTTCAGTCTATCATTCTTTCTCCATGAGGAATAAACTCAATAGTTATATATTATGAAATTTGCCAACACAGAAATGAACAGTTTTAAGTTACAGTAGGAGAGATTTAATTTCGAGATTGGAAAGGACTTTTGGCCATAAAAGTTGTGAGAGACTTGCCACTGATAGGTAACTAGTGGTGATGATGGGACCCCTGGAGATTTCAATATGGAGACAGCACTATTGCTAGGATTATTTTATTACCTTTTTTGCCTACAGACAAGTAGTACAATAAAAATAAGACAGATGCCTATCCATTTTGTATACCTTACATGTAGTCTAGCCTATTACAGAGTTATGGAAAGAACTCGAGGGTATTTGGAGTTGAAGGTCAGTGTTAGAAACCAACCTCCCCCCCCTTTTTTTTTTTTTTACTATCTGCGTAATATTGGGAAAGTCATGTAACTTTTTCAAGTTTCTATTTCCTTATCTGTAAAATGACCCCTAAGTTCCTAAGCTCATTTAAATCTGTGATGTTAAGAACATAGGAATGAAATATAGGGTAGTAAGCCCTGTAAGTATAATTTAGCTGTGCTACTAACACAGAAGTCATTGAGTCCAATTCCTCATTTTACAGAAGAAGAAACTGAGGTCCAGAAAGGTTGCAATTTGTCCAGGGTCACACAGAAATTATATGTCTGAGTTGAACTCAGGTCTTCCTAACTCCATGTTTAGCATTTTATCTACTACTTAATGGTATGTTGTAAGGGTGATAGGTTGTAAGAGGTATAGGTTGAACTGGATGATCTCCAAAGTCTTTCTCAATTCTGTGATTATTCAATAAGCCATATGAAACATAAGATTTATCGCCCTGCTAGACTGAATTTGAACCCAAGTTGGCCTGCTTCTAGTACTCTGTCTACTACTTCACAGATGGGGATAAGTGAAGATGAGAGGAGAACCAAGGATAATTTTGAAGTTTCAAACTTGAGTGATGGGAATGATGGTAGTTGTATCCTTAGTGGAAGAAGGAAGTACAGGTGGCATAGAATTAGTGATGACGGGAAGCATGGATGTGGGGAGAAAACATGAGCATTCTCTCTACCAATGCAGATCACACCTTCTTCTTTAAGCTAGTAGAAAACTTTATTGTCTTTGCTTAATCTGATGATGAGTTTCTCTGAAATTAGCTAGGCTGATCCTTAGATAACATAATCAACGCCTTTACTAAGTAACAGAAAAATGTCCTAACTGGAGTTCTGCTTCAAGAATTCAGGCTCATTCTCCCCATTCCACTAGAAAGAGCCTTGTGAAGTACTGGCAGATACATGCTCCTTGTAATCTAGGAAGAAGGGCAAGAAGGAGAAGGCAATTAATAAGCTCTTAGGCACTCTAATCATAGGCTGTCCATGGGGCAGTGACATTAGAAGCATACAATGCTGGTAGCAGGAAAACTAAAGGAGAAAGGAAAGGAGATACACTAGAAACAAACTCCAAAGCAGAGGTATCAAGCATGCCAGCCATATTGTAATCTGCAGCACTCCTGAGCTGGGACCAAACCAGATTAAAATATAACTGGGAAATATATAACAAAATAAATACAAATATAAATATAGAACATAGATAATGTTAAAATGTGGCTTTCTAAGTGAATATGCAGCCCACAGAAATCCTAATATATGGGTTAGTGCCCCATTTCTGTTTAGGTTTGATACCACTGCCCTTGGGAACTTATTGCAGTAGGCAGATCTGGGATAGTCCTTGTTTCCTCTGCTGTCACAAAGCCAAGGATTAGGAAGAAAAAAATATCCCCTAACAATAAGAGCAATTAAAAAGGTTCAAATTCAAAAGTTAAATGAGCAGTCAGAAGACAGAAGGTTCCCCATCCCTGGAGATGCCCAGACACTATCCTTCTCCAGACAGGCTACATTCTGATCCAAATGTAATCCAAAATGCCATTGTTAAATGCATTCTATCTGTGGAGCAGGCCTTTAGAGATAGTATGTTACTCCTTACCAGAAGTCTCCAAGAAGAAATTGGCCACTTGTTGGGTATTAAAGGGTTTCACCATACTGAAGAGGGGTGTGTGTACGCGTGTGCGCGCGCGTGTGTGTGTGTGTGTGTGTGTGTGTGTGTGTGTGTGTGTGCGCACGCTTAGAATCTATGTTCTAAATTGACATAATGTCTTGGGGATTTTTTTTTAAAGACAAAAGATAGATTCAGATAGATTTTATGCTAGGAAGAACGTTAGAGGCCATCTTATCCAATCCTCTGATTTAAAAGATGGAGAAACCAAGGCACAGAAAGGTTATATGATCCGTCCAGAAGCACTTGCTGGTGAGTAAATAAGTGCCTGAGACAGAATATGAATTCAGGTCTTCCTGAAGTCCAATGCTTTTTAGATTTTTCTACTAACTAGTGAACAAAGCTAGTATATTGTATATTATGCAATATACAAAAACAGTATATTGTGTTTTTTTGTTGTTTTGTTTTTTGGTGAGGCAATTGGAGTTCAGTGCTTGCCCAGGGTCACACAGCTATTAAGTATCAAGTGTTTGGTCTGAGTCTGGATTTGAACTCAGGTCCTCCTGACTCTAGGGCCAATGCTCT
This sequence comes from Phascolarctos cinereus, assembly GCF_003287225.1. Lineage (NCBI taxonomy): Eukaryota > Metazoa > Chordata > Mammalia > Diprotodontia > Phascolarctidae > Phascolarctos > Phascolarctos cinereus. Next base: position 26,778 of record NW_027555551.1, read on the forward strand.
ATCCATTGCACTACCTAGCTGCCCCCAAAATAGTATATTGTAAAGGGGATTTCCATTCTGGTATGGATTAGAGGATCTCTAAGGTCTCTCTAATTTTTTTGATTATTTGATAAATCACATCCAAACACATCAATTTACCCTGCTAGACTGAAATCCCCATGATGGCAGGGATGATCATGTGTTTATTAAAATAGATATGTCTTCTGGGACCCATAGTACTTCGCACATGCAGTTGAAAAGCTTGCAGGGGGTTCTTAACCTAAAGTCCATGAATTTCTTGATTTTTGTTAGTTTAATCTTGATAACTGTATTTCAATTTAATTGGTTTGTTTTATAATCCTATGTATTTTATTTTGTGCATTTAAAACATTATTCTGAGAAGGGGGCCATAGGCTCCATCAGGCTTTCATCAGGTCCATAAAAAAAAGAAAGAAAATAGGCTAACAACTCCAGTGTAAGAGATTAAAAATATTACCAAAACTGATAGTGGATTATAAGCCTTTCAGAAGATTGTATTTAACCCTGATGATGACAGAAAAGAGAGAAGAGACCAGAAAATAATGGTGTCTACACAGTTTCAGTCTCTATGTGGAAGGATGCAGATCCAGTGTAAAGGGGAAAGTGCAATTGGATGTGGTACACCGGTGAATTCTTCATGAAAAACTACCTTGCCAAGACCCACATATCAAGAAACTCTTAGACAACTCCCTACTCAACTTTTGTTGCTTCTAATTTGGCTTCTACTCCATTAAGTTTGGTTATTCCTATGGTGTGGGGGGGTTCCTGGGCAAATTATTTTTTCAAGGCCCTTTATATAAACAATTTGATAAAAAAATTCATATAATAAAAATCATATGTATTATATATAAATAACATATAATTATACTATATAAATTCTATATAATATAAAACCACAGAATAATTTTAGATTTAGAATAATGGGTACCATCTCTTTCTATTCAGGTCCAAAAACCATTTCTTCATATTCTTTATTGTCAAATGTCCCAGTCGTAGCTAATTTCTTTTTTTACCATAAGAAAATGGTAGCAACACTGTTTTTGCTCCCACTCCTTTTCATAAGAATTATTGTGATTTAAAATATTGAACTATACAGAGCCAAAATAGCTATTTAAATGTGGATTGTTATTATAGTCCACACAAACATTTGCATTACAGTTCCATACAATGAGCATCACAATTGATGAAAGAGTGAATTCCACACCTCCCTCCCCCATTCTTCCTGGTTATTTGCCACATTGTTAATAAGAAATTACAGGAAAATGGTTTACACTAAGATGGCTCACCTCACTTCTATGCTGCTCATAATTTCTAAACAGGTCACAAATATCCACAGCTTCATTTTCAGAAAGTGTTTTCAATATCATTCAATAGTCAATACCTAGAGATTAGAATACATCAAACCATTTACATTCCCAGGAAAATATATTAAAAAAAAAAAAACTAAAAGTGCTGACCTTTTTATAATGTCATGTGTTAAAGCATAGAGTATAGTGAATAAAAACTTTATCATAGATTGGAACTCAGTTTTGGTATATTTTCTAAGTGAATACGCAGCCCACAGAAATCCAGCCCAAGACAACCTAGAAAGTCGACAGGAAAGGTCTGTTGTGCAGGGATGCGAGAACAGCACAGTTCAGCATGTGCCTCAACTGGCATAGCCGCAGCCCCAGCAGACCCAGAGCAGACTTCTGGGGACTGAGTGGCAGTTCTTATACTTCTCAATCCATATATGCCAAAAACAACTTAGAAGGTCAGTAAGAAAGGTCTGTCTGACCTGGGTCAGGGAGGAGGGTACTCTAGCTCTGGCTCCAGCACAGCCCCAGGTGGGGAGGGGGGAGTGGTGGCTGGGCTGTGGCAGTAGAGGCAGTGGCTGCAGCAGTACCAGCTGCTGCTAGAGGTCTCAGCCCACAGACGGTAAAGGGTTCAAACAACTCATCAGAAGGAGATTACAAGGGTCTCTTTGTTGGCACTGAGGCAAGATTCCATTGCTTTGCCCCTGCTTGGATCTGGGTTGCAGTCCTGAGTGGCAGGCCTGGGGTGAGGAGGAACACTGGCATAGCAGAACTTGTGGCAGCAGTGAAGACAGAACCCTCCTCACAAATTCAGGGCAAAAAAAAAAAAAAAGAGTGCTTGCAGTCACTCACAGACCAAAGCACAGGCCAGGACAGGATTAAACAGTTCTCCTTAGCTCATACCACCTTGGATGAACTGAAAACTTACAGGTGCCTAGAAGTATCGCTGAAAACTTCTGCACAAAACTCCTGAAGGTCGGGACAGTTCACCCTCCACACTGGAAGCAGAGCCCTACTTTAACAAGTAGTTAAAAAGTCAAATAATTGGCTGGGGAAATAAATAACAGAAAAAAAATCTGATTATAGAAACTTATTTTGGTGACAAGGAAGATCAAAACATATTCTCAGAAGACAACAAAGTCAAAGCTCCCACATCCAAAGCCTCCAAGAAAAATGTGAATTGATCTTAGGCCATGGAAGAGCTCAAAAAGGATTTTAAAAATCAAACAAGAGAAGTAGAGGAAAAATGGGGAGAAATGAGAATGATGTAAGAAAATCATGAAAAATGAGTCAACAGCTTGCTAAAGGAGACCCAAAAAATACTGAAGAAAATAACATCTTAAAAAATGAACTAGACCAAATGACAAAAGCAGTCCAAAAAACCAATGAGGAGAAGAATGCCTTGAAAAGCAGAATTGGCCAAATGGAAAAGGAAGTCCAAAAGCTCACTGAAGAAAATAATTTCTTAAAAATTAGAATGGAGCAAATGGAAGCTAATGACTCTATGAGAAATCAAGGAATTATAAAACAAAACCAAAAGAATGAAAAAATAGAAGACAATGTAAAGTATCTCATTGGAAAAACAACTGACCTGGAAAATTAGATCCAGGAGATACATTTTTAAAGTTATTGGACTATCTGAAAGCCAAGATCAAAAAAGGAACCTAGACATCATCTTTCAAGAAATTATCAAGGAAAATTGCCCTGATATTCTAGAACCAGAGGGTAAAAAAGAAATTTGACAGAATCCATTGATCACTGTGCCTGAAAGAGATGGCAAAAGGAAAACTCCCAGGAATATTATAGCCAATTCCAGAGCTCCCGGGTCAAGGAGAAAATATTGCAAACAGTCAGAAAGAAACAATTCAAGTATTATGTAAACACAATCAGAATAACACAAGATTTGGTAGCTTCTACAGTAAGGAATCAGAGATCTTGGAATATGATATTCCAGAGGTCAAAGGAGCTAGGATTTAAACCAAAAATCACCTACTCAGCAAACTTGAGTGTAATCAATGAGGGGAAAATTTGATATTCAATGATGTAGAGGAATTTAATGCATTCTTGAAGGGAAAAAAAAACAGGGCTAAATAGAAAAATTGACTTTCAAATACAAAACTCAACAGAAGCATGAAAAGGTAAACAGGAAAGAGAAATCATAAAGGACTTATTAAAATTGAACTATTAACATTCCTACATGGAAAGATGATATTTGCAACTCATAAGACCTTTCTCATTGTTACAATAATTGGAGAGAATATATATAGACTGAGGGTACAGGGTAAGTTTAATATGTAGGGATGATATCTAAAAATTAAAATTAAGGGGCGAGATAGGAATGTACTGGAAGAAGGAGAAAGGGAAAGGTAGAATGGGGTAAATTAATTCACATAAATGAAGCAAGAAAAAACATTTACAGGGGAGGTGAAGAGGGTGGAGGTGAGAGGGATTGAATGAACCTTACTCTCATCAGATTTGACTTAAGGAGGGAATAACATACACACTCAATTGGGTATGGAAATCTATCTTACCCTACAGGAAAGTAGGGGGAAAGGGGATAAAGCAGGGTGGTGATAGAAGGGAGGGAAGATTGGAGAAGGAGGTAATCAGAAGCAAACACTTTTGTGGAGGAACAGGGTCAAAGGAGAGAATAGAATAAATGGGGGATGGGATAGAATGGAGGGAAATATAGTCAGTATTGCACAATATGACTATTATCATGTAAGTGTTTTGCATGACTGCACATGCATAACCGATGTCAAATTGCTTACCTTCTCAATGAGGTAGGTGAGAAGGAGGAAGGGAGAGAATTTGAAACTCAAAGTTTTTAAAAATGAATGTTAAAAATTGTTTTTACATGTGACTGAGAAATAAGATATACAGGCAATGAGGTATAGAAATCTATCTTACCCTATAGCAAAATAGAAGGGGAAGGGGGTAAGAGAAGGGGGCTGATATAAGGGAGGGCAGATTGGGGGAAGGGGTAATTAGAATATAGGCCATCTTGGGGTGGGGGAGAGATGGGGAGAAAATTTGGAATATACAATCTTGTGGAAGTAAATGTTGAAAGCTAAAAATAAATAAATAAATTGTGTGTGTGTGTGTGTGTGTGTGTGTGTGTGTGTGTGTGTGTAAAATTTGTTGTGCTGGCTGTAAAAATAAAAATGAAGGTTTTTACATTTCGTATGCCCTGTTTTTTGAAACTTCAGATACAAAAATTCTTCCTTAATAATGATTAATTTGTATTAAAATATAAAATACACCAAAATTATAATATAAGAAAAAATTAAGTGGAGGTTTATTTTTTTTCTTTTTCTTTTTGTTGTTTTGTTTTTGGTCAGGCAGTGGGATTAAGTGACTTGCCCAGGGTCACACACCATCCTACCATATGATGAACTAACATACATGTATAATTTAGTGGCAACCATCAATTTGCCCCTTCTTTAGACAACATTTTAAAATTTAAGCTCATTATGGTTACAGTCATAATATCATTAATGATGGTGGCATTTAAAAAACAAATTTGAAGAAACAGTAGCTTATTTTGTGAATGATTAAGAATTCAGTTAAAGCACCCAGAATTACTAAGCAACCAATGTGAGACAGATTAGAAATTCTAAGAAGCGTAGAGGATATAAAAAGTAAACTGCTCATAGCACAGAGAATATTAGTATTAATAGTAGTACTACTACTATCCATATTTAAAGATTAACATTCTCAAGATGCAATGCAATATATTTTTATGTGGTAAATCTGAAATGCACTTGAGATGTAAAAATAAAATCCTTAAATTCAGCAATGAATTTATTTCAGGTTAGAAAACCAGACTATTACTGACAATGTTGTCCACACTACAAGCTTTCAACAACTCCTAGCAAAACATTAGTGATTACATCGCATTTGTCTTCCAAAATATTATTATTGTCACAATGCATAAAGTTTCTTGCTCATATGTCTTTATTTCACATGTTAGTGCACATTTATGTTATTATTAAATTTATCATCCAGGACAGTGTATTCAGTCAATAGTATATGTTGTACTTTGAAGTGACTCATGACAGTTAACAATGAGCAATAAATCTATGGTCACTTAAATGATTCAATTAAAATGTGGAGCAAGCAGAAGTTCTACTGCTGAACACATTGGTCGAATATGGAACATTTCCCAAGACTCTTCATCATACAGGAATCACTGCTATCAAATTCCAGAAATACTCTATTTAATCCAGTACAATTGGCTGGTGTTCCTGTATCTCACACAACATAGCCCACCCAACTAAGGCATATTCACTTGGTTTTGCAAGTCAATCGTGATTATTTTGTCTTATTCTGCCTATTTCATTTTTATCTTAATAATTTTCTGTGTTTATGAGTGACGTCTTCCAAACCATCAGACCCCTTGTGGCCTGAGGCTCCTCGGCAAGGGTCCCTGATTGTCCTGATCTAAAGACAGTACTGCCACTAAGGAAGTGGGGGTAAAAGGAACGATTCTAATGTCAACTATCAGGATGAAATCAACACCTCATCTAAAATGTCCAAGCCACGGCATTACCTCCAACTTGTACTTTTAATTGACTATACAACCCACTCTAGGACAGAGTAATCAATAAAGCAGAAAAGGTAGCCACATGTCACAGCAATCTGTATGAAAATGATTGGCTAAAAATAAAAAAAAATCTATTTTTATGGGATAATACCCCAAAGCAGGTTAGTAGAATACCAGTAAAACAAAAATCTTGTCTTCAAAGGAACGGTTTTCAGAAGAGGTATCTGAAGATAACACCAAACAAGTAAGGAACCATTGAAAAAAAAAAGAAAGAAAGAAAGCAAATTGGTCCACTCTAAAACTCTTGAGGGTAGTGTCTGGCTGATCAAATGTAACTCATTCTGTATGAGGCATGGAAATGACCACTCATCAGAGAGCAGACTTTTCAGTACTGGCCACATTCAGGGACAGCAATGCTGTCAGCAAGGTCATCTTTGAATACCAAGGACAACATTACGCACACACTCTGTTTCAAAGAATGTGACATCATAAACCAATAATCCTAGAAAGGGTCATGTCAAAAATAAATCATAGGGTGAACATCTCTTAGTGTGTTTTCTTTCGGTGAAAGCATAACCACCTCTATGCATTCCTCTTACAGTCCAGCCAGCTATATCTTTTGAATCTTTGCACAATGGTCAGAAATCTCTGGCTTTGCCTCTGTGCTAACATACTGGTGGGGATAGCATCTGGGACTAAAAGGCAGGCTTGTTTGACTGGAGAGATGAGAACAAGGGAGAGATTAGAGGAAAATGAGAAAGATAATGGGACAGGCTGCAAGAGAGCCTTGAAAGCACATGGGGGAAAAAAACAGAATTTGGTTAGGATGTGATGGGAGTCCAGTGAAGAAGGGTTTTTTTTTTTTTAAGAGAATGTGTGGTCAAAATGGTGGGTAAAAAAAGATAACTGTAATGGTGACATTTTATACTGATTAGAGAGGAGATGGCCTGGAAGCTGGGAAGCCAGTGAAGAGAAGGTTAGGGGAATCTAGTAATGAGATGACCAAGGTCAGAGATCTGGCTGTAGGAATGTGAGGAAAAGAGACTGAGAGAGATGACCCAGCTGCGATTGACAGGTAGGTAGTCTAAATGTAGAGGGAATATTTAAAGAGATGAATGTCTTGGAAGTTTACATAATCTTATATGCATTTTTAGGAGGAAAACATTTCATGCTGTGTTAGAGTTCATTTTCAGAATTCTTCCTCAGGAGTAGGTATTTGTTCACGAAAATGAGGAGACTACTGAAATTGGGTACATGCCTCAGATATTTCAAAGGATGTTCTCTAGTCTTTCTTTTAAAAGTTCCAAACACTACCAGGCATAATATGTAAAATACTAGATTTGGAGTCAGGGAAGACATGGCGTGAATCCCACCTCAGACACTTACTCATTATATGACTCTTAAGAAAGTCACTTAACCAATTTCAGACTCTATTTTCTCACTAAAACATTGTACCTTCCTCAAAGAGCTGAGAGGATCAAATTAAATAATGTAAGTAAAGTGCTTTTCAAACCTAAAGCACTATCTAAATGCTAGTTATTAGTAGTGCATATGCACATATGAAAATTTAATAAAAAACAAAACATCCAAAATCATTAAATATTCCCTCAATATATTTGAGTGTAAGTTCTGGGCTCACTCTTCTAACCCCATTTGAAATGGCAGTTCTGGTCTCTAGATTATGGCCAACTATATCTTCTGTCAGTGTTCCAGGGGTAACCTTGAGGAGTTACTATCACTCTAGAGCTCTTATCCTGTATATTTCTGCCCATTTTCCATATCTTTCCAACATCACCTAACCAATTTACATCAACTAGCTTTTGTGAAAGTATTTTTGTGAAAGTGGATTGTGCACTAGGTCTGGAGTCAGGAAGACCTAAGTTCCAATCCTGCCTGAGATACTTACTATCTGTGTGACCCTGGACAAGTCACTTAATCTCTGTTTGCCTTAATCTGTTAGAGAAGGAAATGGCAAACCACTCCACTATCTTTGCCAAGAAAACCCCACAGGAAATCACAAAGAGTCAGACATGCCTAAACGACTCAAAAGTAACATTTACTGAGAAATTATGGCAAGAAATAAAATATAAAAACCTCTTAAAGTAGAAGTACATTTTTCTAGCACTTTGGACCCTGGGAAGAGTGGGCTGTGACTCAAAATGGCTTCTACCAAATCATTTCCCCTCAATACCATCTAATTTACTTCTCAGTATGACAGTTGATAGAGCAGTCACTCCCTTGTTTGCAGTACACAATGTCTCAGCTGCCATGCTAATCAACCTCTAGGCGGGGTCAAATAAATGATTCCTTAGGACTGGTTTTTTTTGCAGGCGTGGTTAAGTGGTTCCTGGCAGCCTCTTCTTAAGGCTCCAGTTGCTGGACCTCTGATAGTTCTTCCAACCTTTGGAAGGTCACCTTATCTGATCTGCTTCCATGTAGTCATTAACCTAAGATCTTGAAAGAATAAAACACAACAGAGAGAGAGAGAAGAAACAAAGGAACCATGCATGGGGCCACAAGGTAAGGAGGTAGATTGATAAGGCAGTTAAAGGCAGGTGGACAGTCATTTCCATTTCTGTCTCTGTTACTTCTTTCCTAACTCGGAGTCTTATATCAATTCCTACTTAGACTGTCACTACAGAGAAGAGTTCCTTCATTCTACCTTTTTGTATATGTATTCAGTTCCTGGGTAGGCTTTTTATTACCTTGCAACAAGCAGCCAGGTAACAGTCAGAGAATACCTGAGAATATTCTGAAGAGAGGAAGAAAATTACCTCCAGAAGTAGGCTCAGCAAGCTTCAATGTGGACTGGCAGCAAGCAGATATCTGTGTGTTTGCATGCTTACATCTATGCTTTGTTTGTGACTTGTGAATCATATTACCATAAAACTTCATTAAGCATGTTTTTTCATGGTCAGTTTCTTTATTCCTTCAGTTTGTGTTTTGTTCTTCTTTCAATTTTTAAATTAATTTTTAGTTTTCAACATTCACTTTTATAAGATTTTGAGTTCTAAAAATTTCCCCCTCTTTTCCCTTGACCCTCCCCCAAATGGCATGCAATCTGACATAGGCTATACATGTACAATCACATTAAACATATTTCCACATTAGTCATGGAAAGAAGAATCAGAACAAAAGGGAAAAACCGCAAGAAAGAAAAAAAAGAGAAAATAGCATAAGCATGCACAAGAAAGAAAAAATAGAGAGAAAATAGCATAAGCATGTATTTTTTTGTTGTAAAACACCCAGTAAAACATTGGTGCACAAAAAAATACTAAAAACTACAAAATTTCACCAAGATGACATGATTTTCCCTTTCTACTGCAGATTGACACAGCAATTTATCTACACAAGAGAAATAAACCATAGGAACATATAGGACAGACATCTATCTATACTTTGAATGGATATTCAAATAACAGAAAAACATTCTAAGTGCTTACAATGAACAATATTGGGCAAAATGATAAAGAAATTAAAGCCAAAGAAATTTCAAAGTTGATAAGAAGGAAATGTTGTAAGCTTCTCTATATTGTTATAGACTTGTTTGAGTCTTCAAAGGAACTATGGTTTCCTCAACATCCCTGATGTTACCTTCGGTATAGGAGGCATCTTTGTTTCACACTAATTGCAGCCTTATTTGGTAGAGTTTTAGGGAGTTGTCTAAAACACAGAATGGCTAAGGAATTTGGCCAGGATTACATGGCTAATTAGTGTGAGAGGTGGAATTTGAACTCAAGTCTTCCTGACTTTATGTCAGCCCATTATCTACTATGCCAGTCTGCCTAAATTATAGGCTTATCTCTCTAAAAATATTAGGCTGGGCATTTACAGATCAAAGTTTAATTCCTGACTCATGGTAAAATAATAATATGTAATAATATATTCTTTAAAAAATAATATTATGATATAATAATAAACGCCATCTGTAGTAATAATAACCACCATTTATATAGTACTTCAATGTTTGCAAAGTGCTTTATATCTATTATCTCACTTGATCCTCACAACAATGGGAGGTATGTACTATCATTACCCTCATTTTACAGATGAG
>NW_027555552.1:0-36684 GCF_003287225.1 Phascolarctos cinereus
CATTTGAGGACCTAGAGGGCCACAGGTTCCCCACCCCTGGGTAGTATATGCAGGTGGTAAAATGCTACTGTGCAATGGGAAATGACGAGCAGGCAAATTTCATAGAAACCTGGAAAGACCTGTAAGGACTGGTGCAAAGTGAAATGAGTAGAACCAGGAGAACATTATACACAGTATCAGCAACATTGTGTGATGATCAGCTATGAATGATTCAGCTCTTCTGAAGCAACATAATGATCCAAGACAAGTACAAAGGATTCATCAAGGAAAATGCTATCCATGTCCAGATAAAGAAATGATGAACTCTGAATGCAGATCAAAGCATACTATTTGTTTTCTTTTTTGTTGTTGTTGATTTTTTCTTTCTCATGGTTTTCCCCATTGATTCTAATTCTTCTGTACAATGAGACTTACGTAAATATATGTTTAATATGTATGTATATGTAGAGCCTATATCAAATTGCATGCTGTCTTGGAGAGAGGAGAGGGTAAGGAAAATTTAGGACTCAAAATCTTACGGAAGTGAATGTTGAAAGCTAAAAATTAATTAATTTTAAAAATGAATTTTAAGATTATTTTTGCATATAATTGGTCAAATTAAGTATAAAAATACTTAAAAATTAACATTGCTGCCAAATTCACCCAGAAACTTCTCCCAAAAATACACTCCTGCAGAAATATATACAATGTCTGTGGAAAAAGTGAGGACAAACTTGGATTATAATGGTAATGAGACAAACACATAACATGAAGACATGTGGCCAGGGCACCTCATGCCTCTGATGTTTCAGGGACCCAATATCCTATCTTTTCACAAAGTCATCATATTGTGTCCCTTGCCCTCATCCACACATCATTCAATCTCCTTGCATGTGAATCCTTGCCTTTTTCACCCTTACATTCATAGTCCACTCTTCCCCACTATCAAAAAGTAGATCCTTAAAGTTTTTCCCCCAAATGCCACTTCTTTATGTGCCTGTGTCTTGATAGAGCGTGTGTGACTGCTCTCTGTTCAATACATTGCAACTATCTACCTCCAAATAACTGATTGTTGGATTCCTACTAGATGAGTAGTCCAATCACTTCAAGATACTATGGTTGATGGAGTGAAGGAGAGAAAAATCTTTTCTACTCTTCCCATATGAGGTAAAGATTAATTCTCTTTCAGGGGCTGAGCTATTCCTTAACTGCTGACTCCTACATGGACTCACTCAGAGTTATTAAAATGCTTTTTAAAGGCAACTAGGCGCATGTTTAATTCTCAACTAGTTGATGTCAGTTGCCCTTTTCAGGAACTTTTTAACACTTTGTAATGAGAGGCCTAGCGCATATAAGTCCTTATACTTAGTTTAACACCATGTTATCTTCCTTTTATCAATCAACTGATACAAATTTAGTAAGTGCCTATTAGATGTCAGCACTGGGGATCCAAAATAAAAGGCAAAAGGCATGCCCTGTCCTCAAGGATCTTATAATCTTATGGTATAGATAAACAAATATATGCAAAGCAGGCTATATACAGAACAAATAGGAAATAAGAGAGAGGTTGAGGAAGGCTTCCAGTAAAAGATGGAATTTTTGTTGGGACTTTAAGGAATCCAGGAAAGCCAAAGTAGGTTAAAGGAGTGTCTTATAGGCATGAAGGACAGCCAGAGAAAGGCCTAGAGCCAATAGAAGGAACGTTTTGTTCAAGGAACATCCAAATGTTGCTGGATCAAAGAGTGTGTCAGATACTAAGGTGCTAGAAGAGTGGAAAGATACGATGGGGTTAGGTTATGAAGGACTTTGAATGTCAAAAAGAGAATTTTGTATTTGATCCTAGGGGCAATGAGGAGCCTTCAGTGTTCAGACAGACAGACAGACAGATAGGGGAAAGAGTGAGAAAGAAAGAAAGAGAGAGAGAGAGAGAGAGAGAGGAGAGAGAGAGAGAGAGAGAGAGAGAGAGAGAGAATGGCGTGATTAGACCTGCACATTAGGAAAATCACTTTAGTAGCAGAATGGAGGATGGCTTGGACTGGAGAAAGATATGGGACAAGCAGACCTACCAGTAGGCTATTACAATTGCCCAAGCATGAGGTGATGGCAACCTACACTAGAGTGGCGATAGTATAGGAAGAGTGAAGAGAGATGTATGTGAAAGGTGTTATAAAGGCAAAATCAGCAGACCATGCCAACAGACTGGATTTGGAGGATGAGAGACAGTGAGGAGTCCAAGATGAAACCCAAATTGAGAGACTGAGGGATTATGAGGATGATGCACTACAAAGTACTAGAGGAGGTAATAAGGAGTAAAGATTTTAGGGGAAAGACAATGAGTTCCATTTGGGGCTTGCAGAAAGACGTTTACTGGTCATTCAGTCTCAGATATCTGAAAGGCAATTAGAAATGTGAGACCAGAGGTCAGCAGAGACTTTGGGAAACAATTAGCAGATTTGAGAATCATTAGCATAGAAATGGTAATTAGATCCATGGGATAGCATATGATCACCAAGTGAAGTAATACAGAGGTAGAAGAGAAGAAGATCTAGGATTGAACCTTGTGATTACGTCCTGGGCTGGGGGACTGAAAAGGATATAGCTCCCCCTATCCCCAAAACAGCAAAGTCTGAGTAAAGTATAGCTACTCTCCTAAGCTACCAGTTTAGTAGCAGTAGACTACCTTGATCTGTTTTTGATAAAGCTGTGCTGGCTCTTTGTAATTAATGTTTCTATTCCTAACTGTTCAGTAACTCTTTAATGCTCTGTTCTAGAACTTTCCCAGGCATTCAAGACAAATTCACCAGCAGACTCTCCTCTTCTTAAAAAAAAAAATTGAATATTTGCTTTTTTCCAGTTCTACTCTACATATTCCATTTTCCACAGTATTTTAAGTATTATTGACAATATCTCTACAACTATATCTTTCAGTTCTTTCATCAACCAAGGATGTAATTTATCTAGTGTAGGTGATGAATTCATCAAGAATCGCTAGGTATTTTCTTATTTATTCCCCTTACATATCTTGAGTATCAAATACTTTTTAGTCATTTCTTTGCTTCTTCAATGCCAGTGCAAAGGTCATTCTCCTTGACAGAAAAAAAAAAAAGAGCAAAAGCAAACTAAGAATTGAGCAGCTGAGCCTTTTCTCTGCTCTTAACTGTCATTTTCACATCCATGGGTGTAGCAGTCCTCTCCTTCCTTTTGTCCTCCTCTTTCATTCAATATATCTAACTTTAAAACCCCAACCTTTTTATTCAGTTTCACTTATTAAACTCAGTTGTTTCTGAATTTTAGCCTTCTTGATATTCCTGTGATTAAGCTACACTTTCATATTTATCTTTGTTATCTGATCTTAATTCTTTTTTGTTTAGTGGGCTCCCTGTGCATTTTCATCTACCTCTTCAGATAACTTCCATTTTTCAACTTCATTCAAATTGTTTTCTTTTGGGTCTTCAAAATTTAATTCTTGAGAGATCCCTATCCTTCTTGGACTGATATTTTGGATATAGAAAAGATATGTGTCAGAGAAACAGAGTGCAGGGATGTAAAAAATGAAGAGCACAAAATCTGCAATGGTGGGGGGTAGTTAAAATACTGAGTTTATTTGCTGATGTCTCAAAAGAAGTATAATGTCATAGAGATAAAGAGAACTTTTGACATTACAAGCTAACTCTGAAAGACTTTGAACACTAACAAAAAGAATGTTTTAGAACAAAGAATACATATGATAAATTTTCTAAGACAGAAATAAATACTTGAAGCTTTAAAATGCAAGACTCAAATGAAGACTCAAGTGAAACATGAAGAGGTGAACAGGAAAGAGAAATCATAAGAGACTTATTAAGGTTGAACTGTTTACATTCTGCATGGAAACATGATTATTTGCAACTCACGAGTCCTTTGTCAGTATTAGGGTAGTGGGAGGGAAAAAAATTATATGGATGTATGTATAGATAGATACATAGATAGATAGACAGACAGACAGACAGACAGATAGGTAGATAGATAGCTGGCACAAAGTGAGTTGAAGATGAAGGGGTGATATCTGGGAAATAAAATCAAGGGGTGAGAGAGGATTATACTGAGAGAAGGAGAAGGGGAGAAGTAGAATGGGGTAAATCACCTCACATGAAACAGACAAGAAAAGCCTTTTACATGGAGGGGAAATGGGGGAACGTGAGAGGGAATGAGTGAATCTTATTCTCATAGGATTTGGCTTAACGAGGGAATAAAATACTCAATGGGGTATGGAAATCTATCTTACCCTACAGGAAAATAAGGGGGGAAGGGGACAAGAGAGCAGGGAGTTGATAGAGGGAGTGCAGATTGGGGGAAGGGATAATCAAAAGCAAACACTTCTGAAGAGGAACAGGGTCAAAAGAGAGAATAGAATAAATGGGGGGTAGGATAGGATGAAGGGAAATATACTTAGTTTTTCACATCATGACTACTATAGAAGTGTTTTGCATGACCTGTATCAAGATGCTTGCCTTTTCAGTGAGGGTGGGTGGGGAGGAAGGAAGTGAGAAAATTTGTAAGCCAAAGTTTTAAAAACACATGTTAAAAATTTTTTTAAAAATTACAAAAAGAAAACCTGAGAAGACTGGAATGAATTGTTGTTGATTGATGTGAGCAGAACCAGGGACCATTGTACACAGAAACAACTACAACGTGGAATGACTAACCTTGATTGACTCATCTCTTCTTAGCAATGCAAGGATCCAAGACAATCCAAAGGACTCATGATGGAAAATGCTGTCTACATCCAGAGAAAGAACTATGGAGTCTGAATGCAGATAGAAGCATATGATTTGCTCTCTCTTTTTTTCTTTCTTATTTCTCGTCATTTCTCCCATTGGTTCTAATTCTTCTTACAACATGACTAATATGAAAATAGGTTCAATATGAATGTATATGTCAAGCGATATCAAATTGCATGCTGTCTTGGGTGAGGGGAGGGGAGAGATGGGAAAAATTTGGAACTCAAAATCTTGTGGAAGTGAATGTTGAAAACTAAAAATAAATAATTTTTCTTAAAAAAAGAGACAAAAGTATGTAAAATTTCTTCTTCCATTCTGAGGGAATAGGCAACAATGTAGGAAACATGATATATATATGACAGTGAGTCATTGTTCTTCTTGTAAGTCCAAGATGGGGCTAAGTCCAGGATTTTGTGAATGTTTTTTTTTAATTATTCTATATCTTGTTCAGTGTTTGCTTAAGACATTCAAACACATAGACCCTCTTCTCCTTTTGTGAAGATAAAAAGAACAGAAGAGTACTTCCAGATAATCAAGGACCATGCTGTCAAATTGCTTTCTTCTGTTTCATGTTTCTTCAAGATGGTCTCTCTACCACTAAAATATGCAGTTAACATAATCAGGATCCATCAACCTTTATGATGTCTAGCTCCTTGTCACAAAGGACAGGTTTGAATCATTTAATTTTTTTTCTTGTTCTTTCACTCACAACTCATATGCTGTTTGATAAGATATTAGAAATCTGTTTCTAATTTTTTTAAAGGGTATGTCATAAGGTCATTTCTAATTTGGGATTAAAAAGAAGAGAGTGAGTTCAGAAATCCATTCTCTTGAAAATAAATATATCTTTGTTTTAAACCTTGAAGATTCTAAAAAGAATATGAATATAAGCTTTGTAAGTATTTTGTTAAATGAGGAAAAAGTCATTGAATAATATTTGACAAGTACTTTGAGTAAACCAGGAATTTATGATATAATTAAACTAAAAAAGCTTTTATATAAACTAAATCAGTGGGGAGACATGGGAAAAGGTTTATGGATGCAACATTATATTTGGATGCAACACTATGTACCTATAGAAAAGGGTCAAAACAAACAATATCTGGGGGAGGTCTAATTTTACATTTTTTAAAAAAAGTCTTAATTTTCAAATAGCCATCTTTCACACTCTAACTTGTAAATTCAGTGATTCAAGACTTAAGCTTCATGGATGCTTATATTCTGAATCTAAAATGTCTTTTTGTTTTGTTCTCCAAGAAAAATCATACCTGAAAAGCAGTACTAAGCAGAAATTTTCTTATTCAGTAATTCTGTGACCTATGCATATGTCTTCCATTTTGAAAGTTAATTGGCAGAAATGGTAGAAGACAATGGAAAAGAGACAGAGTCAGGGGAGAGAGAAGTGTTTTGTGGATGCTCAGAAGAAGTAACCAGGAAAGCTGAATCAGAAATTGGAGATGTACAGGAGAAATCTTGATTCCTTGCTTTTTTTGTTTGTTTGTTTGCCAACTACATTATAAGCTCCTTATAGCCCAGTGATATTCCTTATACTTCTTTATATACCTAATGACACCTAGCTGGGAGCTTTACTTGTTTAATAAATTTAATTGCTTTAATAAATTAATTTGCCCATCAGTTGATTGGTAGTCTTAAAAACTACTTTTTATTTCATTCTAGATTGTTAGGTAAATCCAGGAAGCCTCTATTTCAAAGAAAGTATGGGGAATCTGGAACAATTTATTAATCTTTGATCTGAAGGACTGTGGGGCAGACCATAACAGTTGTAGGACTAATTTTGGATTTAAGAAAAGTTTTACTATGGGACTAAAACTTATCTTGTGTGCTGAGCTTGAGAATGACTATCTACAAAACTCTGGTTTTTCTAAAACTTTTCTTACTATGTAGGTCAAGGAAGTTCATTTAGTTTGAAGAAATTTTACTTTCTGGTACAGAGAGTACGTATAATTTTTAAATGTTTACAGTTATGGTTCCAAAGGCCTGGGTCTATAATGGGGGCTCTTAACCTGCAGTAAATGATTTTGGTTTTAATATTTTATGCCAATACACTTGGGTTCTTAACTAATCCTATGTATTTTATTTGATGAACTTAAAAACATTATTCTTTAAGGGAGTATACCTATATCTATGTCTATCTATCCATCCATCACAATGCTTCACCAAATTCTCAAATGGGTCCATGACACAAAAAGTTGAAGAACCCTTGTTGTAGTGAATGGGAGATATCCTGTCTCATCTCTGGATCATTCTTATCTTAAGAACCAACTACAGAATACTAAGTCTACTTTTCTTGCTCTTTCTCCTTATCTCCAAATTTCAGAAACTCTGGATTCTTTTAAGACTCAATGCCACCTTATTTAGGAGGCTTCTCCCAGTCCCTCTAATTCTAGTGCCTTTCCCCACTAAGATTGCCTTTCATCTATTCTTTGTGCATCTTGTGCAGTGCACAGACTTCTCCTATTAGTATGCAAACTTCTCAATGGCAGAGACTGTTTACACATTTTCTTTTTGTAGTCTTTGTATTATCTGAGTTTGGAGAGTGAAGATAAAAATGAAAGGGAAGAGTACTCCTTCTTTTGTCTTTTCCTCTTTTAATATGGGCATTACTGGCTGGGCTCAGATGCTTCCTTTGTCCCTCAACCAGTATGTTTCCACTGTCTAGTCACCACTCTGTTCTTTATCCCTGCAAAGAGATTTCTCTGCATAAGTGTACACATGGGAGGGGGAATCATCATATATGAAGATATTATAGAGGTGAGAAAGTAGGTATAGGAATTGGTGTACTAATATTCTGTGAATATCCTTTTTTTGGTAATATGAGCCATGATTTATTTTGTTATCTAGGTATCTTCCCTTGTTTTAAAAATTAATCCATGAGGGATAACCTGGATGAATCTGGAAAGCTACCCATTTCCTTTGGGTCTCACCTTTTTGCTTTAAATTCATGCAACTTTGGATTTTCATAGCTTGACAATGAGAGTCTGAATGTAGAGTTTGAACTATCATTATTAGTAATGGAACAGATTTCAATAGAAATGAGGATAAATCTGTTTCATTTTGTATCTGCTCTTATCCTTCCAATTATATTCTAAAACTATACTGTCCTTGGCTACTACAAATCTTTGCTTTGAAACGAAATAAAGTGTATGCTGGCTATGGAAGCTTCCAGGCTGTGTAGGTCTCCTTTTTGTGGTCACTTTTCCATATCAATTAAACTTTTCTGAGATATAGTACAGAAATCAATATGGCAAAAATTAGACTTAAACCAACATCATACATTCCATGCAAAAATGATTGCAAACTAGATATGTGATCTGATTATTAAATGTCACCCCATAAAATTAGAAGAGAATAGGATCAAGATAAATTAATTACCAAGCAAATGATAAAAATGGTCAATAAAGTTGAAACAGATATTCTTGATATGATAAACTGAAAAAATTTCACATGAACCAAAGTACAGTTAAGTTAAGAAGGGTAAATGTTAAATGGGAAAGAATTTTTGTATCCAATATTTCTGGTATAGGTTTTATGGCTGATAAATTGAGAATAAACAGATATTTAAAACCAAGAACTATTCTCCATACAAAAACAGAATTTTACAGGATGAAAAATCATGGATAGTATAGGTATAACCCTAACTCTGCTGATTATGGTCAGCAGAGTACCCATATTAGTTAATTTATGAATCCATCTTAGTGTATAAGTAAACCTAGAAGCTGGCATACATATTAACATAAGAATTGGGCTTACCCAGACAGCTTTGGTTATAAGAGGGAATCAGACAAATGGAGTAGGATCTATGCATAGAAACTAACTAAAGTCTCATTGGTATTCTGATTCGTCACCACACTAGCTTAGATAAAAAACATGTTGTAACTGATGTGAATCTTTGGGTCTGCTTCTGTGTTACAATTGGAGCCCAAAGCTATGGCTCTCTCAGTACTATGAAATAAAGCATTCTGAACCAAGGCATTTTGGCACTATAGTATTCATCAAGCTTCTATCTGTCAAGATGCATGCTGCAATTTGTGAAGGGTTGGTTTTTTTGAGACTTTGAAATGGCACATATCAAAAATTTTAAAAGAAAACAAAACAAAGGTTCAAAATTACTGCATTAGATTCTGCTGCTTCTTAAAGATTATGTGAAATGTGGATTTATCTGGTTAAATAAAAGAATAGCTAATAGTTGTTTAGATTAAAATGTGATTGTTAGCTGCAGAAACTTGGCTGTCCTTGAGAGAAAAAAGGCAGAATTAAAATAGAAAAGTCAAAGATCAATAACAAATACATTATTTCTGCCTATAGCATGAGATCAGAACAATGAAGTATCAATGCTTTATAATGAAACCAGTGGCTAAAGGTTTGATTACACATTGCTTTGCTCACAAAAACACGGTAAAGTAGGGAACATTAATGTGATTACCCCATTTTACAGAGGAGGGAAATGAGGCTGAGTGGTAAAGTGAATTTACTTATGGTTACAGAGCTAATAAGTGTTGCAGTCAAGATGCAAACCCAGGTCTCTTGATAACCGTTTTCTTGCTCTTTCCATTATACCACATGATATAATGCCAGACATGTGAAGTTGTTGGCTTTATATTTATTTTTTCAAAGATATTCCTATCCTTTCACATAAAGTTTGAATTGCCCTCAGGAGACATTCTATGGCTAATTTAACCACTGTTTTAATGCCTGGCTGCTAACTATAAATTCAAAGCACAGCAGATAGAATGGTTTCATTTTATTCCAAAGTTATTGAAATCATTGAAATTCCACAAAGGTCCAGGTTGAATTGAATCATTTTACCCACCCTTCCCATCACTTTATTAGAAATTAATTTTGTCTTTTTTAATTAAAAAAGATTTGATTTCATATATT
Organism: Phascolarctos cinereus; assembly: GCF_003287225.1. Classification (NCBI taxonomy): domain Eukaryota; kingdom Metazoa; phylum Chordata; class Mammalia; order Diprotodontia; family Phascolarctidae; genus Phascolarctos; species Phascolarctos cinereus. The sequence continues at coordinate 9,639 of NW_027555552.1, forward strand.
AAAAATCCAAGTTGGAAATAGAATAGTTCACCCATGTAAGGGATCTAGTAATAAATGTTTTCAGAAAATGTTAAATGTTGAAATGAAGAAAAAAGTTGCATAAAATATAATTAAAGGTTAATGCTTTCAACCCTTCTATTCTCCTTTCATAGAGATTGGGGCTAGCTAGCATATCAAGCATTTGAGACACCAGTACAGGATGAATTCTTCTGATCACTATTTTCTGTCAGGAGCACCACAACTTAATCTCAATGTTACTGGTTTAAGAGTTAATTTTGACTCCTTTCTCACCTCTCACATTCAGGCTCATCAGTTCAGCCTTTGTAATATCATTTGCATCCATCCTCTCCTCTCTTTTCCTAGTGCCATAATCTAGGTTCAAACCTTAGTTGACAAAAATTTGAACTATTTATTCCAATATTGTTCTAGCTAGTCTTTCTGGTCTTTCTCCTTTAAATATTTACTACTTCTTCCAAATTAATTTTCCTTATGCATTGATCTGGACATAGCCTCTATTCAAAATCCTTCAATAACTACAAATTAACAATGAAATAATGAAATGGAAAAAATCTTTCACTAAAAGGTGGCTGCAATATATGTTATCTTGAATTCTACTGTCCAGGTAGTCTTTTCTGTATTAGTGGATTTGGCTCTTTTTAAGCTTTTGAAGTATTTTGGACTTCAAGAAGATGGAGTCTAATTATATGCTAATAAAACTAAAGGAATATTGGAAAGGATAAAATAAATTCGTTGTTGAGAATATATGGTAGCAAAAGATATAGGATTTCAGTACATGCAAGGAGATACAAAATCCTTTCTTGTTATGAGGAAACTAGAGATAATGACCAAAATGTTTCCAATGTAAAATTTATCTGTGGAAATCTGGTAGCTGAGGTTACACTTCTGTAAATTAGAAACCAAAGTTTAAAGAGAAAGTAATGGCATGTGATATGATGCTAGGTTTCTAAAACTAAGAAAAGAATCCCCTTCCCCCACCATAAAAGAAATTGTATTCTCTACTTAGGATGACAAACTTTTGATGAATGTGGCCAAATAATTGTAGCTTTTGAATAAACCAGGATAAAAAGATCTCTACAACATATTTACCTTTTTAAAGAAACAAGTGAAAATAGCTTTTAAGAAATTAAACAGAAAAACCTTAAAATGCTGAACAATTACTTATGTAAACACAATTTCCACAGAAAATAAACAAAGAAATTTGGACAAGCTTTATGGAAAAACAGTAGATTTTTGTTCATTCAAGGTTTTTTTAAAATTGGCTGTAAACCAACCCTTTCTCAATCATTATTCCATAATATTATAAAAATTTTACTTCCATTTAAGGAACAGAAACTTTACTTTCTACACATGTCATTCGAAAGGCATTCACATGAGTGTTCAATTAAAAGACCTGGCAAGAATAACAGGCTTAGTCATCTCTGTCTGATTTTGAACCTGTGCTTCTAGGGAGGCTGAGGTTCCCAACCTAGCCCATTAATGTCACTTAGTACATCTCATTAGCTCTTTGAAAATCTTGGAGAACATATGGGAGTTGACATAAAGGATATAATAGATTTCACATGTTTTAAAGTATTTTTAAAGTAAGTAATTAGTTTTGAGGTGTTTAAGTATTGGCAGTAAGAAGCAGTTCACATTCTTCTGTAACTGGAAAAAATAAGGACAGCCTAGTTAACTTATTCTTTACTATATTAGAATAATACATGACAGAAATTTAATAAAGTGATATTCATTTCTGAAAAATTCTATTTTAAATAGAGGAATTGTAGAGAGTGGAACTTAAATGTACCTAGTGCTCTGCACTTTCTCCCTGAGCAAATAATGTCTTCCCATAGTCATTACTATTTTCTTTGAATCACAGCTCAAAAGAATTTAAAATATAAACCCCTTAAAACATGCCAATATTTGCTCCTTTTCCAGTTTTAAGAATGCAATACTCTCAGGATGAGGGAACATTGTTTCCATTGCTTCAAGAATCAATCTTACAGGTCCCCTTGACAGTAAGATGAAAAAATACAGTGTAAATACACAAAATGAACCTAACATTTTACTTAAAGAATTGTAGCATGGAAAGTATAAACAAATTTCCCCTTCCCTTGAAGTGATTATGAATTTTGGGAGTCACTAGCGTGGGGGAAGGGATAAGATATGTGTAAATGTAATAACAAAAATATCTTTTTAGAGATTTTATAGAAGCCAAAGCCATATATCTCCCTTAGTTGTACAAATGTGTATACTCAATACCTGAGTGAAGCTGCAACAGTGTAGTGGTAAATGTTTAACAAGTGTCTCTCTGGGAAAAAAAAAAGTTTAGTATTTAAGTTTAATTTGCATTATGAACATATTCACTGTCTTAAATCTAGAAATCAAAAATCCATTAAATGAAGCCTTGATTTTTAGCTTTTGCTGATTCCTGAGGTATGAATACTCACAGTGAAAATTTAACAATCAGCTCTCTAGATCTGGCTCCTGTATATCCCCAAATCCTATTCAGTGGGAGTGAAAATTAGTGAAGAATTTTATCTAGGTCAAGAATGTGTGTGGAAGGGGAGAGCAGATTAGGGGAAGGGACATTCAGAATGCATGCTGTCTTGGGGTTGGGGGAGGGGTGAGATGGGGAGAAAATTTGTAACTCAAAATCTTGTGGACTTGAATGTTGAAAACTAGAAATAAATTGATTAATAAATATTCAATATAAAGAAAATGGAGAATACATTTAGCAATGGTAGTCTATTTGGAACTTTATCTGTGATGGAATGGTTAACTAAAACAATTACACTTTGAAATTCAACTCAACTTGAATACCTTTTGATGAACATTCTGCAAGAGAATGATCTCTTTCTTCAAGAAGTTTCTTCCGAAAAGAAACTTTAAAAAAAAAAAAGGAAGAGGGACAACCTGAAATATTTAATGGAAGAGATGATGAGACAAAAACAGATTTTTTTTCAAAAGTGGAATTCAAAACGGCTGGGTAGTAATGAGTTGTAATGGTAAAGACAACTTGAGGCTTCTTCTGATGGGGAGGCATTTCAATAAATGTGTACTAAACTCCTACATGGTCCTGGACTTACAATGACAAAGGTGAGATTAAAGAAATCTCTGACTATTCTCAGCAATACAATCATTAAAGACAATTCCAAAGGACTACCGCCTCCAGAGAAAGAATTGATATTGATTGAATACATACTGAAACATGCTAGTTTTCACTTTCATGTTTTTTTATTTGAGTCCTCCTGACTAATGTGGAAATGTTTTACATAATTATACAAGCATAACCCAAATCTGATTGTTTACTGTCTCAGATAAAGGGGCAAGGGGGGGGGAGAGAAGGAGAAATAGAATTTGGAACTCAAAATTTAAAATAAAAATGTTTTAAAAATGAGGGGAAAAGGTCACAGAAAGAAGGCCTTTGCTATTCAGATATAGCCAGTCAAGTCAACAGGCAAAGATAATGTCTTTTTATTATATTTCCAATAATTATTTAGAGGCAGCATGGAAAAAAAAGAATGTGGGTAGATCAAAGATGAATCTCTGGACAGCTCCAGGGTACTAGTGGAAAATAGACACAGAAAAAGGTAAAGGACAAAAGGTGGCAGAGCTCCAAATACAGTGCTGGGGATATCTACATTAGAAAGGGAAAGTTCTGGGATCTTTTGAGTGAGCTGAAGACTCTCAGGGGACTGTGGGAAGCAACTGGGTCAATCTGAGGGCTAAATGCATTAGCAGGTTGTCAGGTGCTTCAGTGAGCCAAGGGATTTAGAGCAAAAGGCCATAGAGTTAGTATATCTTTGACTAAACCAGCCTATAGATGAGGCAAGTGGAGAGAATGTATGGAGAGAGTGAAGGTTAGGGTCCATTTGGAATATGGATAAGTAACAAGGATCCTGCAGACAAGATGTGAGGATGCTCCTGCTTTGGAAGGCTTTATATACTGCCTTGGGAATCCATTTATTTCTGCTGACCCACAACTCTACTGATTCAAATCTCAGGCACCACCTTCCATCCAATTCCCATGGGTGCACAGGCCAGTGGAGAACTTAAACACACAGCAACTATGATCTCTAAAGTATCATACTTCCAAATCTAGAGAGAAAACACCCTCTCTTGATGTTTGTGCCTATGGTAAAGTCATAGTTGCCTTACCCTATGATGCCTCTTATGATTAGCATGAAATGAGCTCAAATGAGCACCAACTTGGCAAAGATGTAAAAAGGGGTATTATTCAGAAGATTGAATAAGAGATGATGATTTTTTTTCAGACAATCCTAAAATACAGGATAGTTGAAATTTCTATTAGTTGAAGTGATCTCCACACTTATGAAATAAGACCTTTTTAAGTAAATTGTAAAATTTTCTTTCCTTTATTTCTTTTAGATTGATGAATTATACCTTGACCTGGTTTCTCATGCACACATATTTTACAAAGTGAAAAGTCAACTTCAGCAGTACATAATCTGTTGTGACAATTATTCTCTGTGTCCTCACTATTGCTCTCTAGCTGGAATTATTCCCAGAAGGGGGGGAAATCACCAACAATGAAAATGACCCCCAAATAGCAACTTCTCCAATGGATAGAAGGCCAAGGAAATAACAAAGAGAATTTTAAAATGCATGTTGTCTTCTAGAGACTAAAATGTGGGCTATTGCTATTTTAATGGCACCTTGTAGAGATGAAATTAACATTTGATTTACATGAGTGTCCTTGGGCAGAAGCAATTGAGACTACTTATATATGCTGATAGGAACTGAATTAGTTTTAACCTCTCAGAGAAAAGATTTAAGAGTCATAATGAAAAGCTAAATGCAGATGTCTGCTCAATATATAGTGATGGTTGAAGCAGTAAGAAAGATTTTGCACTGTAATAATATTTTATTTTTTTTTAAATAGCTGTCCTTTAAGGAGTTCAAAGGAGTTCACAGCATTTTATAAACAGGCAAACTACTCACAGAATGTGAGTGTGGCACTTTTGAAATTTTACTAACAGGTAGGATTTACAGAATTTTAGAAATAGATGAAAAAAGACCTCAGAAATCATTTAGTCCAAACCTAGGTTTTACAGATGAGCAAAGTGAGGCCCAGAGATTTTAGGCAAACTTTCTAAAGCAAAACAGAATGCTTACAATAATAGAACCAGCATTAGAGCAAATGACTTTTTATTCTACATTCAAATGCTCGATGATATTATTTAATACATTGTTATACCTAGCTGATCTAAAAGAATTAATGCAACATACTGGGTGTGCCTAGATTAAGGCAGGGAGCACTGAGATTACTTCATTTGTTATTTAATTTATCCCACATAAGAGAAAGAAACTTATAGTTATTATCTTTTTAAATTTTTTTTGAAAGGAAAACTAACACTGGAGAGGTGAATTACGTGGGAATCCATAAGTTTAGGATTAATTACTCAAACTTCAAGTGCCAACTGAGGATGTACTCTAGAATTAGTACTGTGTTAAGCACTCAATTTAGTAACATCTCTTCTAGGAAACTGAGGGTTAGGGAGAAACCCATCATTTTATTTCACTAATATAAATACTGAGAGGCTGAAATGTTGATATGCTTTGCATGTACATATGTAATAATAATAAAAAAAGAATGAGCCACCAAAAAACTTTTCCTATCTTTTTGTACTGTTTATATTCTTGTTACATTGGGAAGACTATGTATTTCCATGATTCTGTTACCACAATAGGCACCAGAAATTCAGAGAGCACAATATTCAAAGTATTCAAGCTATTTGACCAAAAAATGGAGTTTTGCTGGGAAAAGAATGTAAAGAAATGGGATGTTAGCAACATAACCAAGTGGCTAGTAGACAGTGATCTGAAGGGTAACTATAAGAAGGAAAGCCAGATTATTCCATGTTGTAAAATAATAGATAAATCCTCCTACAAAAGTCAAAATTGATTCATTCCAATATCTTTGAATCATCACAAGTTATGACAGCTGATACAGATTCAATTAGAGAGGCAGGGGTTTTGATTCTATAAACTCTGAAATCTCTCAGTTGTGTCCAACCCATAAGGCCATTCTCAATTCTCTATTTCAACTGACAACTATGAGGTCTGTGTTTAGAAATGAAATTGACACAATAAAGAACTAAATAATGATGATTACATTACTTTTACATGTTTATTATGCCAGAATTTTAAGTACCAGTTCTGTCACTGACATAAGCACTTTACAAATATAATCTCATTCAATCCTTGCAATAATCTTATGAGGTAAATGCTATCATTATTCTTACTTTACAGTCAAAGAAACTAAGGGACACAGGTGTTAAGTGACTTTCCTAGGATCATACAGGTAATAATCTGGGGCAAAAGTTGAACTCAGATCTTCCTGACTTAAGACCTAGCACAAAACTTTATCTACTATACAACCTAGCTTTCTCTAACAACAGTAACAACAACAACAATGATGATGATGATATGATGATATAATAGGAAGTTTCCATAAGGTGAGAAAAAAGATGAGAGGCAGAGCCAAGATGAAGGAGTAAAAGTAGTGACTTGCTTGATTTCTCCCCCCAAACCCCTCCAAAGGCCTATAAAAATGGCTGTAAACAAATTCTAGAGCAGTAGAACCCAGAAAAAGAGACAGTGAAACAAATTTCCAGCCCAAGACAACCTGGATGGTTGATTAGAAGGGTCTATAGTGCCGGGCTGGGAGAGAAACACAGTTCAGCATGGGCATGCAGGCAAAACAGGACTCAGTGAACCTGGAGGAGGCCTGAGAGGACTGAGTCATTGGCAGCTGTGGCAGTTTCCAGACTTCTCAACCCACAAACACCAAAGACAGCTTAGAAGGTCAGTAGGAAAAGTCTGTGATGACAGTGAGAGAGAAGCTCTGTCCTAGCCCCAGTACCCGTGCACAGCCCAGGGGAGGTGGCTGCTTCTAGAACTTCTTACCCATGAACTGAGAGGGAATTGAGTGGCTGATGAGAGAGGGATTGCAAGGATCTCTTTGCTGGTGCTGAGGCAGGATTCTCTTGCTTTTTCTGTGCTTAGATCTGGGTCACAGTTCTGGGTGGCAGTCCTGGGGCAAGGAGGAGTGCTGGTGTGGTGGAGCTTGTAGTAGTGGTATAGAGAGAATTCTCCTAACAGTTCCAAGGCAGAAAAGAGTGCTTGTGGTCACTCATAGAGCAAAGCACAGGCTAGGAAAGGAGTAAACACCTCACCTTTAAACATACCACCTTGGAAGAACTGAAAATTTACAGATGTCTAGAAGTATCTCTGAAAACAGCTGCACAAAACCTCTGACGCTTGGGGCAGTACATTCTCCACACTGAAAGCAGACCCCTACCTTAACAAAGAGTTTATAACTCAAGTAATTGTCCGGGATCATGAGCAAGCAGCACAAAAAGAGGCAGACCACAGAATCTTACTTTGGATCAAAACATACAACCAGAAGAAAACAAAGTCAAAGCTCCTATATCCAAAGCCTCCAAGAAAAATATGAATCAGTCCTAGGCCATGGAAGAGCTCAAAAAGGTTTTTGAGAAACAAGTTAGAAAAGTAGAAGAAAAACTGGGAAAAGAAATGAGTGATGCAAGAAAATCATGAAAAAGTCAACATCTTGCTAAAGGAGACCCCCAAAATACTGAAGAAAATAACACCTTAAAAAACAGTTTAACCAAATGCAAAAGAGGTCCAAAAAGCCAATGAGGAGAATGCCTTCAAAAGCAGTATTGGCCAGATGGAAAAGAGAGTCCAAAAGCCCCTTGAAGAAAATAAAATAAAAATTAGAATGGAGCAATTGGAAGCTAGTGACTTTATAAGAAATCAAGACATTTTAAAACAAAACCAAAAGAATGAAAAAAAATAGAAGACAGTAAATATATCACTGGAAAAACAACTGACCTGGAAAAGAGATCCAGGAGATAATTTAAAAATTATTGGACTATCTGAAAGCCATGATCAAAAAAAAAAAAAAGAGCCTAGACATCATTTTTCAAAAAATTATCAAGGAAAGGAGAGGAGATGGAAGAGAGGGCAGATTAGGGGAATGCATACTGTCCTGGGGTTGAGGGAGGGTGGAGATGGGGAGAAAATCTGGAACTCAAAATCTTGTGGAAGTGAATGTTGAAAACTAAAAATAAATGAATTAATGAATCTTTAAAACAAAGAGGAATTTAGAATGGAATTTTATAAAATAAGTAATATAAACTTTTCACTGTGTGAAGCCAAGATTGCAGAGTAGAAGAAGCACCACAGATGAGCTTTCCTAACATTTCCCTCCAAATAACTTTAAAATAATACCCCAAATTAAATTCTGGAGTAGCAAAGTCAACAAAAATCAGGGGAAGACATTCTTCCACCCCAAGACAACTTAGGTAGGTCAGAAAGAGAACTCTCTCACAAGGGGATGGAGGCTGGCCTGAAGGAAAGATTGAACACAACACCAGTGGTGGTACTTGGTGATGGAAACAACAGCAACATCAGTAGTTTTGACAGCTCTCAAGTCAGAGGTTGTAAGCTGATGGGACAACTGGTTAGAAAGAGATTAGAGGGCATACCTCCATTAGTATTGGCCATAGGACCAGATGCCGTTTGGTAAATCTGTTACCCACACCCACTTCTAAGTCACAGTTCAAGGGTGGAGAAGAGCACTTTCAGTGACAAAGGAAGAGGGGAGTGAAGAGGAATGGTATTGTTTCTAGTCCCAAAGAATCAGGGACTCTAAGAAACAGAAGTACTTTCAGTCCCAAGGGAGCAGGGGCCCTGAAGAGTGGTATTCATTGTAATCCCAAAGGTTAAAAGGCTTTTCCTTGGCAAGAACAGCTAAGCTTTCCCAACATTTCCCTCCAAACAACTTCAAAATGACACCCAAAATTAAATTATAGAGTAGCAGAAAAAACAAAAAGTACATAAGGAGACAAGGATTTGGGCATGAAAGCAGTTATCATGAAAGATTCACATCAATGTAGAAGCACCAAAAACTTTCAAACCCTCAGAACTAGCCCTGAAAGCACCAGTGCACTAAATCCTGAATCTTGGAGTAGTGTTCCTCCCCTTCTGCACACAACAGGAATTCAAATTAACTTTAACATACAGTTCAAAGTAAAGAAATAAGTTGGAAAAATGACCAAAGAACAAGAAAAAAAAGAACCTGAAAATACGAAGTGACTATGGTGACAGAGAAGATTAAGACAGAAACTCAGAAGAATAAAATTATTTCAAAACAGCTACAAGTAAAGCCTCAAAGTGTGGGGGGGGTGGGAAATGTGAATTGGACACAAGCCCAACAAGAATTTCTGGAAGAGCTAAAAAATTATCTTCTTTTTTTTAATTGTCTTTTTTTTAAATTTTATTAATTTATTTGATTTATCAACAATCACTTCCATATGCTTTTGAGTTAAAATTTTTCTCCCCTTCCTCCCCACCCTCCCCAAGATGGTGCACAATCTGATATAGGCTTACATTTACATTCCTATTAAACATATTTTCACATTAGTGAAGTTGTAAGTAAAAATTAAAACCAATAGGAGGAACCATCAGAAAGATGAAACAAAACTCAAAGAAAAAAAAAGATAGCGATTCAACTTCCATAGTTCTTTCTTTGGATGTGGACAGCATTTTCCATCAAGGCCTCTGGAGATGTCTTAGATCCTTGTAATGCTGAGAAGGGTTCAGTTTAATCAATATTAGCATACATGCTGTTATTGTGTACAAAGTCTCTTTTCTGCTCACTTCACTCAGCATCAGACCATACAAGTCTTTCCAGGTTTTTCTGAAGTCAGCCTGTTCATCATTTCTTTATAGTATTCCATTACATTCATATACCACAACTTGCTCAGCCATTCCCCAATTGATGGGCATCCTCTCAATTTCCAATTCTTTGCCACCACAAAAAGAGCTGCTATGAATATTTTGTACATGTGGGTTTCCCATTTGTTTGATCTCTTTGGGATATAGCCCTAGAAGTGCTATTGCTGGATCAAAGGGTATGCACATTTTTGTAGCCCTTTGGGCATAGTTCCAAATTGTTCTCCAAAATGGTTGGATCATTTCACAACTCCACCAACAATGTATTAGTGTTCCAATTTTCCCACATCTTCTCCAACATTTATCATTTTCCTGTTTTGTCATGTTGGCCAATCTGATAGGTGTGATGTGGTACCTCAGAGTTGTTTTGATTTGCATTTCTCTAATCAATAATGATTTAGAGCATTTTTTCATATGACTATAGATGGCTTTAATTTCTTCATCTGAGAACTGTCTGTTCATATCCTTTGACCATTTATCAATTGGGGAATGGCTTGTGTTCTTATAAATTTGTCTTAATTCTCTATATATTTTAGAAATGAGGCCTTTATCAGAGAGACTGGTTGTAAAAATTCTTTCCCAATTTTCTACCTTCCTTCTAATCTTAGTTGCATTGGCTTTGTTTGTGCAAAAACTTTTCAATTTAATGTAATCAAAATTATCCATTTTGCTTTTCATAATGTTCTCTATCTCCTGTTTGGTCATGAATTCTTCTGTTCTCCATAGATCTGATAGGTAAACTATTCCTTGTTCTCCCAGTTTACTTATATCAGCCTTTATATCTAAGTCATGAACCCATTTTGACTTTATTTTGGTATATGGTGTGAGATTTGGGTCTATGCCTAGTTTCTGCCATACTCTTTTCCAGTTTTCCCAGCAGTTTTTTTCAAAGAGTGGTTCTTATCCCAGAAGCTGGGGTCTTTGGGTTTATCAAATAATAGATTACTATAGTCATTGACTACTGTGTCTTGCATATTTAACCTATTCCACTGATCCACCTCCCTATTTCTTAGCCAGTACCAAGCAGTTTTGATGATTGCTGCTTTATAATACAATTTAAGATCTGGAATTGCTAGGCCACCTTCCCCTGCATTTCTTTTCATTAGTTCCTTTGATATTCTGGACCTTTTGTTTTTCCAAATGAATCTTGTTATTATTTTTTCTAACTCTATAAAATAATTTTTTGGTAGTTTGATTGGTATGGCACTGAATAAGTAAATTAGCTTAGGTAGGATTGTCATTTTTATTATATTAGCTCGCCTACCCATGAGCAACTGATGTTTTTCCAATTATTTAGATCTGATTTTATTTGTGTGAAAAGTGTTTTGTAATTGTGTTCATAGAGTTCCTGGGTTTGTTTCAGGAGGTAGACTCCTAAATATTTTATAATGTCTACAGTAAGTTTAAATGGGATTTCTCTTTCTATCTCTTGCTGTTGGGCTTTGTTGGTAATATATAGAAATGCTGATGATTTATGTGGGTTTATTTTATAGCCTGCAACTTTGCTAAAGTTGTTTATTATTTCAAGTAGTTTTTTACTTGATTCTCTAGGATTCTCTAAGTATATCATCATGTCATCTGCAAAGAGTGATAGCTTTGTTTCTTCTTTGCCTATTCTAATGCCTTCAATTTCTTTTTCTTCTCTTATTGCTAAAGCTAAGGTTTCCAGTACAATATTGAATAACAGTGGTGATAATGGACATCCTTGTTTCACCCCGATCTTATTGGAAATGCTTCTAGCTTGTCCCCATTACATATAATGCTTGCTGATTTAGATAGATACTATTTATTTTTTTAAGGTAGACTCCATTTATACCTATGCTTTCTAGTGTTTTTAATAGGAATGGGTGTTGTATTTTATCAAAAGCTTTTTCTGCATCTATTGAGATGATCATGTGGTTTCTGTTGGTTTTGTGTTGATATGCTCAATGATGCTGATAGTTTTCCTAATATTGAACCAACCCTGCATTCCTGGTATAAATCCTACCTGGTCATAGTGTATTATTCTTGTGATAAGTTGCTGTAATCTATTTGCTATATTTTGTTTAAAATTTTTGCATCTATATTCATTAGAGAAATTGGTCTATAATTTTCTTTCTCTATTTTGACTCTTCCTGGTTTAGGTATCAACACCATATTTGTATCATAAAAAGAATTTGGTAAGACTCCTTCTTCACCTATTTTCCCAAATAGTCTATATAGTATTGGAATTAATTGTTCTTTAAATGTTTGATAGAATTCATGTAAATCCATCTGGCCCTGGAGATTTTTTCCTAGGGAGTTCATCAATGGCTTCTTCAATTTCTTTTTCTGAGATGGGGTTATTTAAGTATTTTACTTCCTCTTCGGTTAACCTGGGCAATTTATATTTTTGTAAATATGTATCCATTTCACTAAGATTGTCAAATTTGTTGGCATATAGTTGGGCAAAATAATTCCTAATTATTGTTTTAATTTCCTCTTCCTTGGTGGTAGCTTCCCTTTTCATTCTTGATACTAGTAATTTGGTTTTCTTCTTTCTTTTTTTAATTAAATTAACCAAAGGTTTATCTATTTTATTGTTTTTTTCATAAAACCAGCTCTTAGTTTTATTTATTAGTTCAATAGTTTTCTTAAATTTTATTAATTTTTCTTTTGGTTTTCAATATTTTTAATTTGGTGTTTAGTTGAGGATTTTTAATTTGTTCTTTTTCTATTTTTTAGTTGTATGCCCAATTCATTAATCTCCTCTTTTTCTATTTTATTTATGTAAGCATTTAGAGATATAAAACTTCCCCTAAGAACTGCTTTCGCTGCATCCCAAGTTTTGGTATGTTGTCTCATTATTGTCATTCTCTTGAATGAAATTATTGATTGTTTCTATGATTTGTTGTTTGACCCAATCATTTTTTAGGATTAGATTATTTAGTTTCCAATTATTTTTTAGTCTATCTTTCCATGGCCCTTTATTACATATAATTTTTATTGCATCATGATCTGAAAAGGATGCATTTAATATTTCTGCCTTTCTGCATTGGATTGTGAGGTTTTTATGCCCTAGTACATGGTCAATTTTTGTGTATGTGCCATGTACTCGAGAAAAAAGTATATCCTTTCTATCCCCATTCAGTTTTCTCCAGAGGTCTATCATACCTAACTTTTCTAATGTTCTATTCACCTCCTTAACTTCTTTCTTGTTTATTTTGTGGTTAGACTTATCTAGTGCAGAGAGGGGTTCAGGTCCCCCACTAGTATAGTTTTGCTGTCTATTTCTTCCTGTAACTCCCTGAACTTCTCTAAGAATTTGGATGCTATACCATTTGGTGCATATATGTTTAGTAATGATATTACTTCATTGTCTATGGTGCCTTTTAGCAGGATGTAGTTTCCTTCCTTATCTCTTTTGATTAGATCTTTTTTGCTTTTGCTTTGTCTGAGATCAGGATTGCTACCCCTGCTTTTTTACTTCAGCTGAAGCATAATATATTCTGCTCCAGCCTTTTACCTTTACCCTGTATGTGTCACTCTTTTTCAAATGTGTTTCCTGTAAACAACATATTGTAGGATTATGGTTTTTAATCCATTCTGCAATCCATTTCCGTTTTATGGGAGAGTTCATCCCATTCACATTCACAGTTATGATTACTATCTGTGTCTTTTTCTCCATCCTTTCCCCCCATTTATGCTTTTCTTTCTCCTTTTTCCTTTCCCCTTCACTAGTGTTTTGCTTTTGACCACCTCCTTCAGTCCCTCCTCCCTTTTATTATCCCTTTCCCTTTTCTTCCCCTTTACCTTACTGCTTCTTCCCTCCCTTCTTCCCCCTCCCTTTTCTTTCCCCTTTTCCCTCCTACTGCCTATAGGGCAAGTTAGATTTCTATACCTAACTGATTATATTATGCCCTTCTTGAGCCAAATCTGATGAGAGTAAGGTTCAAACAATGCTCCCCCCCCCTTCTTTCCCTCTGCTGTAATAGGATTTTGTGTCTTTTCCTGTAATGTAATTTACCCTTGTCTGCCTCCTCCTTTCTCAGTACATTTTCTAAGATCAGATTGATCCACTTATTTGGATCCATTTAACCCACTTGATTAGATTTTTTTTATCATTACATCAAAGTCAACTAATATCCACCCTCTTTATGTATACTCCTTTAACAAGGTGTAATAACAATACAGTTCTCAAGGGTTGCAAGTGTCATATTCCCTTGTAGGGGTTTAAACAGCCCCCTTATTAACAACATATTGTATCTTTCTGTCCCATTTACCTTTTTAAGTCCTTCTTGAGTCCTGTACTTGAAGATCAAATTTTTTGTTGAGCTCTGGTCTTTTTATCAGGAAAGTTTGGAAGTCTCCTATTTCATTGAATATCCACCTCCTCCCTTGAAAAATGATGCTCATTTTTGCTGGGTAATTGATCCTTGGCTGCATTCCAAGCTCCTTTGCCTTATGGAATATCATGTTCCACCTGCTGGTCTTTTAATGTAGAAGCTGCAAGGTCCTGTGTAATCCTGACTGTGGTTCCATGATATTTAAATTGTTTCTTTCTGGCTGCTTGCAGCACCTTCTCTTTCATCTGGTAATTTTGGAATTTTGCTATTATATTCCTTGGCATTGTCAATTTGGGATCTCTTTCAGGTGGTGATGTGGATTCTTTCTATGGTTATTTTCCCTTCTGGTTCTAGGACTTCGGGCAGTTTTCCTTTATGATTTCCTGAAAGATACTGTCCAGGCTCTTTTTTTCATCATGATTTTCAGGTAGTCCAATAATTTTTAAATTGTCTCTCCTGATCGATTTTCCAGGTCTTGTTTTACTGATGAGGTATTTTACATTTTCATCTATTTTTTCATTTTTTTGTTTCTGTTTGACTGATTCTTGCTCTCTCATAGAGACATTAGTTTCCATTTGTCCAATTCTAGTTTTTAACAGATTGTTTTCTTCTGTTAGTTTTTGTACTTCCTTCTTCAATTGGCCAATTGTTTTTTAGGGACTTGTTTTCTTCAGTATTTTTTTCCTTTTCAATTGTGTTTTTTAGGGACTTGTTTTCTTCAGTGTATTTTTTTTCCAATTGGCCAATTGTATTTTTGAAGGACTCTTCTACCTCTCTCATTTGACTATTAAAATCCTTCTTGAGCTCTTCTAAGAAGGCTTTTTGGGCTTCAGACCAGTTCATATTCCCTTTTGTTGTTGCAGATGTGGGTTTGTTGACAATGTTGTCCTCTTCAGAATTTCTGTCTTGATCTTCACTCTTCTCATAATATGAATCTAGTAGTTTCTTTTTACTCATGGTGTTTCTTTATTCCCTGGCCTTTAAAGAGATTGAGCTCTCCTGCTGGGGAACAGAGGGCACTGACCCAAGCTTCTTGTGTTGGGAGCCTAGGTCTTGGTCACTGGCTTTGTGTGCTGGGGCCTCTTATGTTGGCAATTGGAGGCTGTAGGTTCTGGCAGCTTACCTGTGTTGGGCTGGAATCAGCAAGGCTGGAACTTTCAGGCAATTCTAGGTTGCCTGCTTTTCCTTTCCTTTAGCTTTCTTCAGCTCCTTTTAGATGGGTGCTGCGGGTGTTTATCTGCCTGGGGCCCCTGCAGTTGTCTCCCTCTTTCTGCTAATGCACTGGGAGATTCCTTTGCAGGAGTCAAGGCACCTGGTGGTTTTCTGAGCTGGTTTCCACCAGTTCCCCTGCCCTCACTGAGGCACTGGAGGTCCAGGTGTTGGTGTTTGCCTGCTCTACCACCTGGGCTTCAGGATTTCTTCACATTGGACTGTAGGGTTCTGACAGCTACCTGGTGTTGGGTTGGAATCAGCAAGGCTGGGCTTTAGGAAGACTTTAGGTTGCTTTCTTCACCTCCTTTCAGATGAATGCTGCAGGGTACTTATCTGCCTGGGGCCCTTGTAGTCTGCTCCCTTATTTTTGCTGAGGCACTGGGAGACCCGTTTGCTGGGCTGCTGCACTGCTGTTCCCCATCTTTTTCTAGTTCAGCTTCCAGGGTCTTTTTTTCTCTGGGGTGATATTTCTGGGTTTTCAGAGGGGAGGGTGAGAGCGACTACCTTTTTACTCCACTATTTTGGCTGCCCGAAGTGGAACAAAAATTATTTTCAAAATCACATAAGAGTGTTACTGAAAAAAACTGGAGAAAGAACAAGTAAGTGCAATAAAAGAAAACTGTGAAAAGATCAATTAAAGTTTGGTTAAAAAAAAGGCACTAATATACTAAAGAAAATAACCTTTTAAAAAACAGAATTAATCAAATGGGAAAAAGCTACAATTTCACTGGTGAAAATAATTCCATAAAATTTAGAATTTGGCAAGTGGAAGTTAATGACTCAGTAAAACATGAAGACACGATAAAACAAAGTTAAAAAAATGAAAAAAAAGAAGAAAATGTGAAATATTTCATTGGAAAAACAATTGGCCTGGAAATAGATGAGGAAAAATAATTTTAGAATTATTAGACTACCTGAAAGCTGATCAAAAAACAGTCTGAACATCATATTTCTAGAAATTAAAAGGAAAATGACCTTGGTATCCTAGAACCAGAGGGTGAAATTGAAATAATGCGCCAATAATTTCCTGACAGAGCTTTCAAAATGAAATAACCCAGGAATACTATAACAAATTCCAGAGAAAATATTTCAAGAAATTAGAAACAAAACACTCAAATATCATGCAGACATGGTCAGAATCACACAAGATTTAGTAGCTATCCTACTTAAGTAGTGGAGGGCTTGGAATATGATATTCCGAAAAGCAAAAGAATTAGGATTACAACTAAGAAAAACTTACCTGGCAAAAGTATTGGGTGGGTGGTAAATGGACATTTAATAAAATAATGTTCATGTGTTCCTGATGAAAAGACCAAAGCTGAAGAGTAAATATGAATTTCAGATACAAGACTCAAGAGAAACTTGAAAGGTAGATATAAAGAGAAATCATAAGAGACTTAATAAGCCTAAATATTTACATTCCTATATGCAAGAGTTTTTACAGTGTAGGAGAAAGTTGTAGCAGTGTTGTCAATGTTTGAACCTCATTCTAAACTAAAGATATTCAAAGAAGGAAGTGTGTGTGTGTGTGTGTGTGTGTGTGTGTGTGTGTGTGTGTGTGTGTGTGTAAGTATGCAAAGAAACAACCTATTCAAAAGAGAAGGAAAACTCCATCTTGCTAAAAGACACCATAGGCAATGAAATAATATCAATACTAAATGTAAATGCATCAAATAAAGTAGTTTCCAAATTCTTAAGGGCAAAATTAAATCAATTATAGGAGAAAATAGTCAGCAAAACAATATTATGGGTAACCTCAACTTTCCTCTCTCAGAGCTAAAATATCCTGACCATAAGATAAATAATAAAGAATTTAAGAAGATGAATAGAATTTTAGGAAAGTTAGAAATCATAGCCCTCTCAAGAAAAGTGAATGGAAATAAAAAGACACATACATTTTCTCAACTGCACATGGCACATTCATAAAAAAAAAGATGGTGTTTTAGTGCATGGAAACTTCACAACCAAATTCATTAAAGCAGAACTATTAAATACACCCTTTCCAGACCATAATGCAATAATAATCAAATAAAAAAACATGAAAGCATAAATTAAAATTTAATTGGAAATTAAAATTTTAATCCTAAAAGTGAGTGAATTACAAACAAATCATAGAATCAATCAATAATTTCATTAAAGAGAATGACAGCAATGGGACAGCATTCCAAAATTTGTGGAAAACAGGAAAAACAATACTTAGGGGAAAAGTAATCTCTAAACACATAAATCAACAAAAGAAAAAAGTATATCAATAAATTATTAATGCAACTTAAATAAAAAAAATAAAAATCCCTAAATAAACACCACAAGCAAATCTTGAAAGTCAAAGAAGAGATTAATAAAATGGCAAGTAAAAGACCATTAAACTAATAAACAAAACTAGAATTTCACTTTATATTAAAAAAATGAGCTCTGAGTACAGATTAAAGCATTTTTTTACTTTTTTTGGTTTATGTATGTATTTTGTTTTGCAGTATGCCTATTGTAAAAATAAGTTTTGCATGACTTCACATGCATAATAGATATCATATTGCTTTCCTTCTCAAGAAATGAGGGGAAGCAGGAAGGAGGGAAATAATTTGAAATTCAAAATTTTAAAAAATTGATATTAAATTTTTAAAATGTAATTGGGATTATTTAACAAAATAAGTAAATATATTTAAAGTAAACACTTCCCACTTCTAAACTTCAAAATACAAATAAATAAAATAATATATAAATGAAGATCTATCATTTGAACTGATTTAATTTTCTCATTGCAAAAGAGAATGGTAGGCAGAGCCAAGATGGCAAAGTAAAAGCAGTGACTTGCTTGAGCTCTCCCCCAAACTCCACCAAATACCTGTAAAAATGGTTCTAACCAAATTCTAGGGCAGCAGAACCCACAAAAAGACAGAGTGAAACAAATTTCTGTCCCAAGACAGCCTGGATGGTTGATTTGAAAGGTCTATTGCACTGGCTGGGAGAGGAGGTCAGTACAGCTTAGACAACACCGGGAAAGACTGGGCTTCAGCAAACCTGGAGCAGTCCTCAAGGGGTTGAATCATAGGGAGCTGTGGTGGCTTCCAAACTTCTCTACCTACAAACACCAAAGACAAATTAGAAAGTCAGTAGGAAAAGTTTGTCTGACCTAGGTGACAGAGTATTTAGTCCCAGCCTCAGCTGATCTTCTTTTACCAAAGTAAGATTCTATAGTCAGTTTTTTTTCCCTTTGTTTGTTCATGTTACCAGACAATTACTTGACTTTTAACTCTTTGTTAAGGTAGGGCTCTGATTCCATTGTGGAGGATGTACTATCTGAAGCCTCAGGGTTTGTGCAGCTGTTTTCAGAGATACTTCTAGGGACCTGTAAATTTTCAATTCTTCCAAGATGGTACAATCAGTGGTGAGGTGTTTACCCCTTTCCTGGCCTGTACTCTGGTCTATTGAGTGACCACAAGCACTCTTTTCTGCCTTGGAACTGTTAGGAGAATTCTCTCTATACCACTACTACAAGCTCCACCACACCAGCACTCCTCCTTGCCCAGCACTGCCCCCAGAACTGTGACCCAGATCCGAGCACAGGCAAAGCAAGAGATTCTTGTCTCAGCACCAGCAAAGAGATTCCCATAATCCCCTTCTGATCAGCCACTCAATTCCACCTCTCTGTGGGCCAAGAGCTTTGGAAACAGCTGCATCCCTAGGGCTACACTGGGACTAGGGCTGGGACCAAGGTTCTCTCTCACCAAAGTCACAGACCTTTCCTACTGACCTTCTAAGTTGCCTTTAGCATTTGTGGGTTGAGAAGTCTGGAAACCACCCCAGCTGCCAGTGATTCAGTTCTTTGAGGCCTGCTCCAGGTTCACTGAGGCCTAGTCTTTGCCTACTCACCCATGCTGAACTGCACTTCTCTCCCAGCCAGGTGCAATAGGCCTTTCCAATCAACCATCCAGGCTGTCTTGGGCTGGAAATTTGTTTCATTCTGTCTTTTGTGGGTTCTGCTGCTCTAGAATTTGTTTAGAGCCATTTTTTACATGCATTTGGAGGGTTTTGGGGGAGAGCTCAAGCAAGTCACTGCTTTCACTCTGCCATCTTACCTCCACCCCTTAAAGGACTTATTAAAGTTGAACTGTTTACATTCCTACATGGAAAGGTAACTCATGAGACCTTTGTCAGTATTAGGGTAGTTGGGGGGAAAATTACATAGATAGATAGATAGATAGATAGATAGATAGATAGATAGATAGATAGATAGATAATAGAAAGATAGATGGCACAGGGTGAGTTGAAGATGAAGGGGTGATATCTAAAAAATAAAATTAAAGGGTGAGAGAGGATTATACTGAGAGAAGGAGAAAGGGAAAGGTAGAATGGAATAAATTATCTCACATAAAACAGACAAGAAAAAACTTTTACAGTGGAGGGGAAGTGGGGGGAGGTGAGGGGGAATGAGTGAATCTTATTCTCATAGGATTTGGATTAAGGAGGGAATAACATGCATGCTCAATTGGGTACAGAAATCTATCTTTCCCTACAGGAAAATGGGGAAGGAGATAAGAGAGTGGGGTAATGATGGAAGGAAGTACAGATTGGGGGGGGGGGGTAATCAGAGCAAACACTTCTAAGGAGGGACAAGATCAAAATAGAGAATAAAATAAATGGTAGCAGGATAGGATAAAGGTAAATATACTTAGTTTTTCACAAAATGACTACTATGGAAGTGTTTTGCATGCCTACACATGTATAACCTGTATCAAGTTGCTTGCCTTCTCAATGAGGGTGGGTCAGGAGGGAGGAAGAGAGAAAATTTGGAACCCAAAGTTTTAAAAACAAGTGTTAAAAACTGTTTTCACATGCAACTAGGAAATAAGATATACAGGCAATAGGGTATAGAAATCTATCCTGCCCTACAGGAAAATAGAAGGGGAAGGGAATAAGAGAAAAGGAGGTGATAGAAGGCAGGGCAGATTAGGGAAGAGATATTTAGAATGCATGCCATATTGGGGTGGAGGGAGGGGCAAGATGGGGAGAAATTTGGAACTCAAAATCTTGTGGAAGTGAATGTTGAAACTAAAAATAAATAAATTAACAATCAAAAGATAATGATAGTATCCAAAAGTAAAAGGCAATGTATTTAAAACAGATGGTTAAAGAAATACTTCATTTTACCATGGCAATCATTTTACATGCCATTAGTGGGATAAATTACAAAGGAATATTACCAAAAGACATTCTAAAATACACATATCAATTAGTCAATCAATGAACATTTATTAAGTGCATAGTAGTTGTCACTCATTGTGCTGTGTACTGGGTATACAAAAAGAGACAAGAAGCAATTCCTGCTCTCTGGAAGAGGGAATGAAGATGATGACTTTGTGCAACTCTGCCTCACTTAAATGAAATTCATGTACAAGTCAAAACATCACCCTGTGATGTCATTGGTCCTCTTCAAAATCAAAGAACAACAGCAGAAGGTAGGAAAGTTCAGAGGGAAATGTAATGATTTCTGTTTTGGATATATTTAGTTTAATATCTCTACTGCACATATAGTTTGAGATGCCTAGAAGGCAGTTGGAGATGCAGGACTGGAGATTGGCAGAGTGATTGAGTCAAAAAAGATAGATTTAAGAAGCATTCCCATAGAGATAGTGATTAAATCCAAGGGAACTGATAATATCACCAACTTAAGTAGTACAGGAGGAAAAGTGAGGAAGCTTCAGGACAGAACCCCAAGGGATACCTACAGGTAGATGGCATAATGAGGAGGAAAATCCAGCAAAGGAGACAGAGAAAACACAGTCAGATAAGAGGAAGATCAGTAAAAAGTGGTGTCCCCACAACATAGAGAGAAAGGACTATCAAGGCTGAGAGATGATAAGTGGTGTCAATGACTGCAGAGAACTCAAGAAGAGTAAGGACTGAGAAAAAGCCTTTGGATTAGACCACTAAGACATCATTAGTAACTTTGAGAGAGCAGCTTCAGTGGAATGAAAAGGTTGGAAGCCAGATGGTAAGGGGAAAAGGAAGCACCTAAAGTAGATAACCTTTTCAAAGAGTTTAGCTACACAGGGAGGAAGAGATATAGGATGATAGCTAGAGGGGATGGAAGGGTCAAGTAAAGTTTTTTTTTTCACATTAGGGGGAACATGGGCATGTTTGTAGGCAGTTGGAAATTAACTAGGAGACAGAAAGAAATTAAAAATAAACAAAAGAGTGGGGATGACAGAGGAGGCAATCCTTTGGTGAAGATGGGATGGAATGGGATCACTTGAACAAGTGATGAACTCTGTGCTTCCCAACAATTCTACAATTCTAAGGAGTGGCAAAAATGGCTTTCCCTGGAATACCTCCCATTAAAAAAAACTAAGCTAAACTAAAAACCATCACAATTAATTTTGTTGTAGTCATAATGAACACTATGTTTTTCAGAAATTTTTACTTATTTTTTTTCTTCTTGAAAATTATTTATAAACAGCATGCCTTCCTTGTTATTTATTTTAGTGCAGAGATTTTTTTCCTTCTAAGGAAATCAGCTCCAGAAATTTCTTCCCTCACCGATTCTCATAAAGAGTTGCATTCAGGATTGCACTCAACATTTGTTGAACACCTTCATTCTCATGCTCCTGTAATTATCATGCATCTGCCAGAAACCTCTTTCATTTTAGAAAAGTTTGAGACATCCTCTTAATAACTATTCAATCCTTTATCTCAAGATTTTGACAAAAGCTATATGAAACAAAGTAAAATGCATGAAACAGAGACAAAAAATAAAGGAACCAGCAATATGTACTCAGATCATATTTGACATTATCTTTTGGTCTTTTGGGTTCTCAGCGCAATTCCAAAAGCAATCTCTGAAGCACAGTACACAAACTTGCTGGGACTAGTAGAGAAGTTTAGGATTACTTTATTACATGGAAAACAGTGATATCTAATATTTTCCAAACCACAAGCACTTTAGAATTTTTTTTCTTTCTACCATAGACTAGCTAGTTCATGAACCTGGAGAGAGTTCAATTTAGTAAATACTTTGGTAACCTGGTTTTATATCACAGAGATTTCCAGACCCTGGCCAACAACCCATGCATATGTTGCATTGCTGATGTGACTGAAACAAAACCATGTCAATCTAGTTAACAAACATTCTATTCCTCTGGCACTTTACTATTTGTATTTGACCATATGCTTGTCTAACCATGTCACTTGACTCTTAAATGACTCTTTATTACTTATGTGATTAAAATCTAAAGTTCTTCTGGTACTTAAGTTCTTACACCATCTGATCACAATCTATCTTTAAAATCTTATTTCACAATACTATCCTTAATGCACTTTGTATTACAGGCAAGCTAGATTATCACAAAATTATTGCATATATTCCCTAAAATACCACTACCAAAAGACATGAAAAGCATGTTTAGAGGGGGTACATTCGTGAAAACGGACTCAGCCTTTGCAACTATCCTACTTGTACCCTTCTTTAGTAGTAAGACATTCACTGAGATGAATTCTCAGATCAATTGACTTCCCCAAAAAATTACTATAGGATTATGGATTGAAATGAGTCAAATTCCCAACTCAGATAGGTAATTATATGCAATCTATTTGAGGATATAAACTGAGTCTCTTCTGGACCCCTTTTTTCTAACCCACCAAAGTCACTTACATTTTTCTCTATTTGAAATTAGGTTTGCTTCATGGTACAATGCTGTTTCTATTTCCAACCAAAGGCAAATCTCTTTTTTCAGACTACACACATTTATGTGTCTTAACAACTAATAAGGAACCAGTTTCACCATTCTTGGTCGTTTTCAAATTAATTTAGAGGCCACAAACCTTAATAGACTCTTTGAGAAAAGAGTTTCCTTTACATGCTTTCTCTAAATTTGGCCACCTATCTACATAGAATAGCCCTGAAATTTAGAGAATCAGTTTTCCTGAGACTGAGTTACAGGTCTACAGTGATTATGTGCCTTCATGGAAGTCTTCTCACTTTGATTTTCCATTTTTTAACATTCCTTACCAACTTATTTTCTTGTTGGTCTTTTCTACTTTCTTCTTTTTCTTCTCTCTCCCTCCTCAGCCTGCCACTATATCCTAAGACTTTCAATCATCTTTTATTTAGCTGTGACAGAGGGAGGGGCATGGAGTCAATTTACTTTTATTTCTTTCATTTCTCATTATCTATTAAATGTTAGTACTTAAAAAGCATGGTCATTTATACAGAAGAAAAAACAATTACTTTCTTTTATAGCCAAAGAGATATTCAGGACTCCAACAAGAAGTGAAATTGTTCTTCACATGTTACTTAACCCTTAACTAACTCCTTTTTTTCAAAAAAGCAAGGTATTAGAGGTGTTGCAAAAGTAAGGCTGATAGAGGCAAGATGATCTTGTTATATGACTGGTAAATGTTAGACCTCCAAAACTAAATAATTAATTCATCTTTGAGATTAATGTTAAGTATATGGAAGGAAATCATATGAAGTTGTAGTTACATATACGTATTCTGTTAAACTTTATTTCCTTCTATTTTATCTTTTCACTAGCCACAACAGACATCACATTGCTTCTATACCTTGAGATTACACTCTGAATAATACAAAAATGGAAATTTCTGATGAAGAAATCATAGAAAACCTTTGTTAATGTTGTATTATTGTGGGCTTGCATATAAAAACTCATATTTTCTCCCACAATCTTACTACACTAAATTAGCTCACAATGATCTTTCCTTCACTATCAAGTTCTGCAGCACTATGCTTTGCCTTGAATTATTTCTAGCTATTTTACATGTGTGCCATGTTTCCTAGGATTAGACTACAAACTTTTAAAGAAGAGGGATAGTATATTAACCCTCTGCCACACACTCATTTATCTAGGACAATGTGGAAGCATCCCTGA
Source organism: Phascolarctos cinereus (assembly GCF_003287225.1). Classification (NCBI taxonomy): domain Eukaryota; kingdom Metazoa; phylum Chordata; class Mammalia; order Diprotodontia; family Phascolarctidae; genus Phascolarctos; species Phascolarctos cinereus. The sequence continues at coordinate 33,829 of NW_027555552.1, forward strand.
CCTGAGGGGTTCACACCCAAAGCAAACTCCACCCAGTAATGGACGAAATTGCACAATTTGGTAAAAAGCCCATAAAAAGTCATGAATTTTAACCACCACCTTACCCTTTTAAGTCATTTTTAAATTATTTAGTGAGGCTACATATTCTATTTATTTTGCTTGTAAAGAATCCATCTGAAATCTTCTGCAAAGTGTTGTTTGGGAAACCTTTGACATTGATAGATTAGAAAGATTTAATAACAATCTGAATTTAAAGATGTGTATTTTTTTCTTCTCAAATTATTTGGTCTATATTCCATTTACATTAGCTTTGGCTGAAGATTCAGATTCTCTTTGACTTGAATCATAAATGGGAATAAAGTATTCACAATTCAATTAAACTTTAAAATCACAAGATGCCACTGGTTTACCAAAATCCAGAAGCTAAGGTTGTTTTTGCTGACCTGATAAAAAAGGGGATTTTCATAACAAGTTCCTGGTCAATCATCAATCCTTGCTTCATAAATCAAATCAAATGCTGCCAAATAATGCAAAATACAGACTCTGACCCAAGAAGGAAATAGAGAGAAAGAAAATAGACAATTTCAGAGACTATGACCACATAATATTGACATTTTATGTAGCTGGATCATTTCAGTAAATTATTATGACATATCGTACATCAATATTACAAGTTGGCAAGCAGGGATAAATAGTGGCAAGATCTTTTTATTCCATCTACAGCTATTCAATAGTTTGGAGTTTTGTTTTCAACAAAGTAAGGTTGAAGATTTATACTGGTCCCCAATTTTATTTTAGCTTATACTTACAAAGAAATCTAGAGCTGCAAATAGGTGCTAGGAATGAAGGAATGTCACTTCATGCAAAAAAGTCATAACAAACCTAAGCTGAATCCTGAGAAATCATCTCCCTTAATGTCTTTTACTGGGACCTAAATTGCTTCCTTTCAATGAGAAAATGTTATATTTCAGGAGAGAAAAAAATAAACATGAGGAAAACATCCCAATTACCTTTATTTCAAGGACCTCAAATTATTCTTCCACATAAGATATCTCAATGATTAGTAATTCCCAAAAGATTTGCTATTTAAAGCATTTTAAGACACAGAGAAAGTGTGCAGGTCACTTCCAAAGAACAGTTTCTACATTTGACCATTACATGGGCTGAATTGAGTGGATTTAACCCTGGGCAGGTCATGCAAGTAATAGTCATTTCAAAGATTTACCATTGACAAAATCAAGTTCAAATAATCCCTTAAAAAAAAAAAGCTTGCCCATACCATAACAATCAATTTAAATTTTCTAAAATAGTTTACTGGCAGAACAAGGTTTCATTAATGAGAAAACTTCATTTATACCTTATCCAAGGTCTTTGAGAGACCTGTGGAATGATTTCCATAATTATTATTAAATTATTTGTAAATAAGAAAAGCAATATATGAGAATTATAAAAAAGAGTCACAATATTACATGTTCATAAATAATTCTGTTCCACTGGAAGAACAAGATTCCCAGTCACTGATTGTATCCAAGTAGAAATAACTCATTGCAAGATATTAAACATTTACTGAGCCTGTTTTCATGGTGTTTGGAAACAGAGTACTTCATAACTTGATTCATTAAAGCTAATGGTAAATCAGTCAGATTAAATATTTCTATAAATTACTTTATTAATAAAACAGGGGACTCATTAAAGAACTTTTGAACTGTTGCATGGCAATATTTCAGTATCAACATTTTATAAATATTTCAATTAGCACAGGTTGACAACAATTAGAAGATATTCTGATGTAGTTAAATAATAGAACTGAAAAAAAAGCTAACTCTGCTGGTGGGCAAAGGGGATTTTTTTTTGTAAATTCTCATGAATATGTATGATTTTAAGAGTGTGTCACACAAAAGAACACTCATATTCATACATTTGCATCTATCTATTTGTAATCTATCCATTTGTGCTATTCCAGCACCCTTTCCAAGGCTTCCTAGTCTACTCTATCATTTTACCATTATCATTTGGAGGATCATTGCCAACCTGAAAGAAATCTGAGCCATTGAGGGCAAAGAAGTGCATACTTAAACACAAAAATAATAATGATAGCTTGGAATTGCCCTCAGTAAGAATGTTCAACATATGTAAGTAGTGAAAAATAATAGCTGAAAGCCTGCCTTTCAAATTGTGCTACAAAGGCACAAAGTCAGGAATGACCACAGAAGAGGCCTGGGTACAGTACATAGTATCTTGTTTCTTTCCCTCATAAATCCTCTCCTTAGCTCTCTTTTTCTCTAATTGGCAGCCCATTTAAGAAGAAAAAGAATTCTGCTGTATAATGTGATGAATAGAAGAAATTTCCGTTGGTTGAGTTAATTTTGCCTTGAAGCTGCAGTCCTTGCTCCATTTCTGAATGATTTAAATTTGCAAAGAGTGGAAGTTAGCTTGGGTAGGTGTAAACAGCACTGGAGGGAAATGTTAGAAGGAGGGTAGGAAAAGGGGGAGGCAGCAATTGCCTGCCAGACAGACAACTTGAGGGAAATAAAAGCCTATGATTTAGAGGAGCTGGGTAAATACTTATATTCAAATCTCTGATTTATTGTAATACCTTCCATGTTGGGAAAACAAGTCTTAGCAGCTTGAGTTCTGTGTATCAGGGAGGAGAATACAGGTGACTTAATTCCAAGCTTGCATTTGAATTTAAGCTCTGCAACCAATCTTTTTTAAATTTTTACTCATTAGAAAGAGTATAGGCAGACGTATGTTAAACAATCAGATACAACTCTGGCTTTGAACAGGGAAAGTACAACTAACAATGCCAACACTTAATAAGATCACTTATGACAAAATACGTACCTCAGATAAGAC
>NW_027555553.1:0-36593 GCF_003287225.1 Phascolarctos cinereus
TTTATTATATGTTTAACATTTTGCTAAGTACTAGAGATGCAAAGATAAAAAACAAAACAATTCTCGCTTTCAAGAAGCTTTTTCTACCTTTCTTTCTTTTCCCCCTAAAATACCTAATATAGTGATATAAACATAATACATGTTTAATAAATATTTGTTGAACAAAAATTTTTATTAATATAATATAATCTATTGTAAGTCAGTTTAGCCTTAGGAAATGGAAGACTGGCCTTAGAATTAGGAAAACCTGGGTTCAAGTCCTAACATTCATTTACTAGTGACTCTCTAAGGCTATGTTATTAATGAGTTGCCAATCCATATCAACGGAAGGAATTTCCATCCCAGAGTTTTACTATAGTACAAAGAATTCATAGACCCTAATCCCTCATCTCTCCAAGAAGACTACAAAATATCCATCTCTAGAATTAGAGATATATCTTTAAATAAGAGTAGTATTTATTGCTGAATGATCCTGTTTTGCAGAAACTCAGTTCTTGATTTTCAGAAAGTAAATGCAAAAATCTACATATATGTATATGTATGTGTGAGTATGTGTATAAATGTATATGTGAAATTCATCATGATCAAAAGAGTAATATTTATATTATCATAAGGAGCAACTGCTTAGTTCCTAAAGCATTGTACCAAGAGAAAATCTAGATTCTGTTCCTAGCTTTGATATAGATAAAGTAAGAGGAAAACAGAAAGAAAAAGACATCTTACTTTTATTTGTAACATTGATCCTACTTTGTATAAATCATATGCCATCTTCTTAATGGAGACTAAATTATTAGGCAGTGTGAAATATATCAACCTAGCTTTTACTAGTATTCCTATTCATGGGGACAATTTGTCAGGAACTATAATAAATTGAAGTATTATCCTTTGCTCTTTGTGTGCATTGATTATAGTCACAAGGACCAAGTTCTCATGGAGTCAAAGAATTTCAAAATGAGAAGAGACTTCAGAAATTATCTAATACAGGAATAAACACATTGAAATAAAAGTCGAATTTTTACCAAGCATGTGGTTATACTTTATCAGATCCACAGCTTAGATTTCCAGTATTGCATGCATTTTTATTTATTTTTGTCCAGGTCTATAATTTGATAGGTTTATATAGTAACTCTCTCCACCAATACAGATGAGAAACTAGTTTAAAATTATGTATGGTGTTTCTAGAATAAGCTGAGATTTGATATGGCTCTTGGTTCTCTTCCTACTTTTTTTATTTTCATTATTTCCCTTGATAATGTTGATCTTTTCTTCTTATGGATAGATTTTTATCACTATTTTGTTTAGATACATGGTAATTTGACTGGAATAACAAATTTGTAGAAAAATTTAAGTAATATCACTATTTTTTGTCATATTAACCTGGTCTGACCATGAACATTTTAATATTTTTAATTGTCTTTATTATTGTAAAAAAATTTTTTGTCATTATATTCAATAAGTTCTAAGCTATCTTAGAAGATGAATTTTCAGATACATTTTGCATTCTATATTTATTTTGAATGGAATTTCTTTTTCTCTTTTGCCCTGCATGTTTTGTTACTAATATTCAACTTTTTTGGGGGGGGTGTTACATTCTGACACTTTACTGGCTCTTAACAATTTCAAATAATTTTTCTTTGGCTTTCAAAAGCAACTGAGATAAATATATCACATGCAAATGGAAATAATTTTGTTTTGGCTTTTCCTATGTATATTCTATGAATGCCTTTTTTCTTGTCTTATCATTAAGATAGCATTTCTTAAGTTATATTCATTAATAGTGGTGACAACTGGCTGGCTTCTTTACTTTATCTAGAACTTATTTGAAACCCCTCTAGGGTTTCTATAATGTAGATGATGTGAGCTTGGATTTTTAAAAATGAAGTATTTTAAGAAAATTAATTCATTCCAATAACTTCAGCTGTTTCATTTTTAACAAGAATATTTGTTATATTTTGTCGAAAACATTTTCTGAATCTTTTGGTGTAATCATGTAATTTTTATTGTTTTAGTTGTTTAATATAATATATTTTAGTTTTTCTAATGTTGAATAATTCCCAAATTCCTGTTATAAATCCAAAAAGACAATTAAATATAATCTTTTGAAGATATATATGTATACTTTTCTACTATTTTACAAAATGCTTTAAATCAATATTATTAGATATTAGTCAAAAGTTTTCTTTCTCTCTTTCCTCTTGGCCCAGACAGCAGCAGCATGGGTAAGTGCCATAGTCTTCGTACAGCTAGAAAGCTCTGAAGCCACAGGAGAGACCAAAAGTGGCATGACAAATGATATAAGAAAGCTCATTTGGGCACTGCTTTGAAGGCCAACCCATTTGAAGGAGCATCTCACGCAAAAGGGATTGTCTTGGAAAAAGTTGGTGTGGAAGCCAAGCAGCCCAATTCTGCCGTCAGAAAGTGTGTGAGAGTCCTGCTGATTAAGAACAGCAAAAAATCACTGTCTTTGTTCCCAATGATGGCTGCTTGAACTTTATTGAGGAAAATGATGAAGTTTTCATTGCTGGATTTGGTTGAAAAGGTCATGCTATTGGTGATATTCTTGGAGTTTGATTCAAGGTTGTAAAAGTTGCAGATGTTTCTTTTCTGGCCTTGTACAAAGGCAAAATGGAAAGATCAAAATCACAAAAATTGTATAATGTCTTTGTCATACTAAAAAATTTTTCATGTAAAAATGTTTTCTTTCTTTGCTTTATCTCTCTCTGGTTTAGGTATCAGAACCTAATGGTATAAAAAAAATTGTGAAGATGTATTCTTTTTAAAAAATAATTTTTACATGATATGACCTTCTTCTGCTACAGTGTAAAGGTCCCTGAGGATATGGACCTTGTGGACCCTGAGTGTCCATAAGGATCCCTGAGGGTTATATATCTTAAAATATAGTGTTATCTATATTTAATTTTAGTTTTTTTTAAATTTTGTTAAATATCCCTAATTACATTTTAATCTGGCTCAGGTCATACTTGGGAATGTTGGGGGGCTGTATCCAGAGATGCTTGACATATCCGTTCTAGAACATTCCTAGACCCCTGGTCATGACACTATTTCCCATTACCATGTGCAACTCACCAAACTAGAGGACCATGGCTTCAGGCTTCAATTTCAACTATCAGATTGGCCTCTCCAATGTTGGTGTCAAATGGAAGCTAATATTCTGTAGCATTTCTAGAACTTGGGCATACTGATATTGCTCGGGTTTCCTTTTGCCATCTCCTATTAAAAACCTAGAAGCTGAGAACTGCCCTTTCTCTTCTTGTGTTCCCCTTTATGTGATGGAAGAATTCAATGTTTTCAATGGTTTTAAAATTCCATTTGGAACATTTATTCATTGTTAGTAAGTGTTCCTCAGGGAAACTGGTTGTGCTTATAACCTTTTGCATTACCATCTTAACCAAAAGGCCTGCCTACATAGTTTGTTCATAATTTTATTACATTATTGCCACTGTGAATAAGTCCTTCCTTGGTTAATAACAGCCTCTTATAGATCATATAAATAAAAGATATTTCAGGGATTAAGTAGCCTAAAAATTTATCAAACTTTCAACACTAATGCTGTAGGAAGAGAGACTGGAGAAGATAAAGGAAGCAAATGATTAGTGGTGGTCATGTTGTTATGAGAGATAAAGCTATGTTAAGTAAGAAAGCCTATTTATGCGTGAAGAAAAAAGGATTGGAAAATGTCACTTCTAATACTTCTATCATAATAAAGAAAGAACATCAAGGTCCTACTCTTTCCAAGGCAATAGATGAAACTTCTTGTCTTTCCCTGATTTCTTATTCCTCCCATTAAAAATGAACTTTCCTTCCTCAGATCTAGAATAACACTGTATCATTCTTATGAATTTATTATTTCCTAGTTTTCATTATGCCTTCTATAGACCTCGAAGTAAGGTAGGAAAAGTAAAAAAATTGCCAAAAGTAATTTAGGGGGTCATGAAATCTTCCCCCATCCAGTGTTCAAAGCTAATTTAGCTTCTGGAATTAGAGGCAAAAGCAGACAGACCACCAAAGGCATTACCCACATCTTCCCAAATCATTTCTCTCCTATGGTCAGGGCTTTCATGAGCTTCTCCCTAGCTTCTTTTGCTCTAAAACTATTTTTTCTTCATTTTTTTCTGTTCTACCAGCACATTTTGTAAAATGTTATGCATAAATCAAAGTCTCAGGAAAGTTATAATAAATTACAACAGAAATTCTGCACCAAAGTTTATAGTAGTAAAGTTTCACTTTATCAGCAGGCCCCTGAGAGGAGCCTTCTAACTTGTGAAAACCCTAATTTAAGCACATTTTGCCTTGTGTCCAAGTAAGTCCTCTGAGCAAAGCAGAGATTCCTGCTTCAAAAAAGAATGCTTCCGTCACCTCTGGGAACTGAATACTAAAGAACCCATTTTTCTAGCTGCATAACCACCTCTCTATATCTAGGCAACTACCCCTCCTTGCTGGCCAGCCTAGCCTTCCCCCTAGTGGCTTCCCTCCAAGAGCAGTGGTCAACTACCCCATCTTCTACTACCAACTACCCCAACTACCTACTCCTACTGGTTACATGTTCTCATTATAGCTTAAGATCCATGGAAAAATCTACAATGCCATCTCTTTACTCTCTCCCTTTCGTTGTATTTTATCAGATTAATGATTTCTGTTTCTTATGCTAAATGGTAGAGAAGCAAGGGGGTAAAGGAAATGAAATTCATGGCGGGTCATTGGGTAACAAAATAAACATTTCACCTATGATGTGCCAAGGATTGAGTAAGCATTTTTTACAAACATTATCTCATTTCATCATCACTACAACCCTGGGAGGTAGGTACTATTATTATCCCTATTTTATGGTTGAGGAAAATGAGGTGAACTGAGCTTAAGTGAGTTGCCCAGGGTGACACAGCTAGTAAGTGTCTGAAACTGGATTTGACCCCATGCCCAGAACTTTATCCATTATACCACTAGCTGCCTCAGGTGATGGGGTAAGGGTCTATAGGCCAGATTCCTTGATTGAATGAGCTGTCTTTCCTTGCCCATGACTAAACACAGCCTCCCCCAAGCTGGGGAACAATGCAGGTGAAGACTTATGAGGGGGCAGCTAGCTGGCACAGTAGATAGAGCACTGGCCCTGTATTCAGGAGGACCTGAGTTCAAATCCGGCCTCAGACACATAACACTTACTAGCTGTGTGACCCTGGGCAAGTCCCTTAACCCCATTGCCTAGCCAAAAAAAGAAAAAAAGACTAATGTGCCCAGAAGGTATCACCCTGAAGTTTTCAAACTTTCCAGGTGAATTCCTCTATAACCTGCCCTCATAGCCCTCCAGGTTTTCCCTCTCCATCTCCATTTGCCTCAGGCACAAGATGTAGCAATAACTCTTCTGAGTATCTGTGTTGGTGGTATAGCCTTTTACTTAATTATAGCTTCTATGAAGTCAGGATGTTATTTAGATTTGTTTCTTCCCATTATCTAGTACACTGTTCTGTAAGTAGTAGAAAATCAATGAATAGTTATTTAATTGAATTGTCATCTTTCCCCATTATGAATTTAACCATAACTATTTGACTTGGTATGGAATACAAGGAATTGTATGATCACCTATAGATGTATATCAGTCTCTATTTCATATTTATTGGGTCTTTTTCCCTCTAAGGAACTGTAAAGTCTGAGAAAGCATGGATCACATCTTATAATTCTGTACTTCTCTAGGAAAGAACTCATGAGTTCTTTATTATTTATTTGTTTATTGGTCAATTGATGATTATACATTAAGTCATCAAGGGTTCACCCAGAAAAATATATGCGAACTCTTTTGTTCAGTGTATTGCAATGCATATTCATTTTCTAGGGTGTACCTAAGAGAAGAAAGGGAGGTGTCCACTATAATCACATATTTTGCATTCCCAGCTACCATCATAGACTAAGCATGGAATCTCAAATAATATTGCTTTCCAAGGTTACTAGTCTATAAGATGTCCAAGCAGATTATTTAGTTGTATAAAGTCACTCTACTTATGCATGACACATACAATAGTTCTTTCTTCTTTGATGCCATAGCACCTCATGCTAGTCATCCAACGTAGGGCCACTTGGACTAATTGTTCTCCAGAGGAGGGAACATAAACCTTGGTAAACCCATTCTCATTGCCTAAAACAACAGATGCTGGGAAATATCTATTTCTACCTCAAAAAAATGTAGGAGTGCAGTAGCTTATAATTAGCTTGATGCAACAAAAGTATAAAATGCATAATAAAAATTTAAATGATATGCTCAGACTTTCATTAAATCATGCATTTAAATGAAAATAAAGACAAAATCTGTTTTAATCTACAATTTTCTTGGCAAATATGCATTTGAAACATAGGCATTCTGGATAGAAATGACCTGTTGGGTCATGGAGCTCATCCTTCTTGTCAGTGATGAATTATTTACTACAAGATACTTCCTAGACCATTATTATGAACATTATTATTATTATTATTATTATTTGGAAAGAAAATAAAGTGAAATGTAACTAATAACCATAGCCTCTGAGCATCTTTAGTAATATTCTGTTGATTACTACCTCCCAGTCACCAGTCTGAGGCCAAGTAAATTTTAACATGTGTGCTACTATTCTTCTTAAAAACCTGTCAACTTCAGCCTCAGCAATGAGAGAAGAAGGGGAAAAATCATTCATTTCTCTCAGAAGAATCTTTCCATTTCTCTTACTGCAAGGATGGCTGAAATGGCAAATATGTCAAATCAACCAACCAATTTATGAGGATGTATTAAGCACTTAACTACATGCCAGGCATTGTACTAAATATTGCACATACCAAAAAAAAGGCAAAAGCAATCGCTGCCTTTAAGGAGCTTACTTTCTAATAAGGGAGAGAAAAATTAAATAAAATATGGACAAGTAAGTGAAAGATAAACTTAGGAGGGGAAGGCTATAACATCTGAGGGGATTGGGAAGGCCTCTCAAGGAGGTGATGAATCAGCTAAAGATTTGTTGATTTATTTGGTTTGGTTTGGTTTGATTTTAGAAGGAAGGGTTGAGAAGTAGCCTAGAACACTATTATAATTGTTTAGCAGGTTGGCCTGGAACCTATGAGCAAGGTAACATGGAAGGGGAGGCAGTGTTGTGGTTAGTGTGCTGCATGTGTTCTTTTGGAGTAAGGGTGGTTGAAAGGATTTTGAGCGTCCATCAACTCATCCATCTGATGGCTTATATGCCCTGGGATATGTTTGAAAGTTACATACGATGAGAAAATAAAAATAGGTGAATGTAAAGGCTAAGAGTTATTGTCATGGATCTCCATCTCTTATAGAGATATCATGATGTTTCCAGAAGAATAGGGCTTGTGGGGCTGACTTGCTAGTCCCCCAACAATAGCCCAAGCTTGTGTATTTATTACATGCCTACATATGTCTTTAAGCAAAGACAAAAATCTTTTAGCTGAACATCTGACACAGCTTATCTGAATTATGAGACAATGATATCTCTTCCAGGTTTCAGTTTCAGAAGATTTCCTATAGGATTGAGAGTCACTTGGGTATATTGAGAGGGGGTTAGGGTGAAATGCGATCTATGACAAAAAGTTATAAACTTTTACAAATAGATTTTTGTCTCTTCTATCCTGATTCCCTCCTTCTCTTTGACTGTTGGTCCTCATTTCCCATTGTCTACAGGCCCACTTATGCTAACTAACCATGTTAACTGAGAAACAGGAGATGGGACATTGGATATAGGGACAGCTACTATGTCAGTTAGACTGGAATAGAGAATGCATGAAGGGAATAATAGTACCAGATAGGTAGATGGGAGCCATACCGAGGAGAGATTTAAATGCCAAGCTGCAGAATTCACATTTTATCTTAGAAGAGGAATCTATTTAAGATTTTTGAATGAGTCAGTGACATAGTCAGATCTTGTCTTAGGAATATTCATTTGGCAGCTATATAAAAGATGACTTGATCAGGTATCAGATGAGAGAAAGGGAGATCAATTGGGAAATTATTGGAAAATTCTGTGGATAGGTGATGAGCATTTCAGTAGAGGCTGTGTGAATGGAGGGAAGGAAGCAGATTGTAGAAGCATTGAGGAGTTAGATCTCTAGCTCCAAAGTGTAGTCACTAACTCCAAATTTTTAGTGAGGATTTCCATTCTGTGCTAGCGTTATACGTGTGCTGATGGACTAACTCAATAAACTATCATCCATCGGCACACGTAAGCAAGTTATCTCTAAAGTAAGGACCAGAAGCCACTGTGAGGAGGAATATGTCTTTAACACAGAGTCAGGTTTTCATACTCAATACTTTCTCAGCACCCTCAGTTGCCTCTCCACTCTATTGGAGGGCAGAAAGGTGAAGCAATAAACTCCTCAAAAAGCTTTCCTTTTAAAGGGGCTCAGAACTTTCCAGCTAACCAATTTTCCGTCAACTTCTCTGCTTGTTTTCTGGTGCTGTGCACCCTCTGGTTTCCACTTTCAGCTTCTTTTAGAGTATTCTCTTCCCCATTGTATTGTAAGCAAGGACTGTTTTTCTTTTCCTTATTTGTATCCCTAGAACTTAGGATAGTGCCTAGAACATAATGAGCACTTAATAAATATTTATGGACTAATGACAGAGAAGCTATGGTTACATAGTCATCAACCAATGAGTGTAGAAAGATAGCTTACTTCCTTACTTATCTACAGCCCAGCCACTGTTACCTTTATCCCCAGCACTTCACTCTTCTCCCTTCCTCCACTGTGCAGGCTCTCATCAAGGATTGCCCTTTCCTGTTAGCCTTATAAACTATGTCACCCACTGCAGCAGCTCCATAGATGCCATGGAAAAAAATTCTTCACTCCTAAACATGCATACCTCCTTTTCCCCAGATCAGCTTGAGGCCATGAGGGGCAACTCTGCTGTGAACATACTCTGTATTCTTGGACAGAGAGTCATGAATAAAATTTCCTACTTTTTCCATTTTTAGTAGGACAGAATGAGCCTCAAATAATGCCAAAATTCATGATAGTCATCCGAATCTCAGATCTCATTAGATTATCATTCCTCTTACCAAAAAGCAAAAAACGAAAAAAGAATCCTACATTTTTGAACTTCTCAGTTTCTGTCTAAGGCACCATTATCCTTTTAATCACTCGTTTGTATCCTCAATATCATCTTCAGTTCTTCACTCTCCCTCTCCTCACTTATCAAATTAGTTGCCAAATCCTATAATTTCTACTTACACATTTCTTCAATCTGTCCTATTTTTTCCTCTCACATAACCAACATCCTCATTCAAATCCTCATCACCTCTCATCTGGAATATTATAATAGCAATCTAATTGGTCTCCCTTCCTCAACTGTCTCTTCTCTCCAACCCATCTTCCATACAACTCCCGAACTGATTTTCTGATAGCTAAGATCTGACCATATCATTCCTTTTTCAATAAGCATTCCTTTTTTACTGATTCTGGGATCAACAATTATTTCATCTTTTAAAATTCCTACATTGTGTGTAAGGTTTATAATGTACATAAATAATATATTTATAATTAAGTAAGTATACATGTTGAGTGTATGACAAAATTTCTGTTCTAAGGTTTGTTTTTATTTATTGATAGGTTGGGGACATGATTAAAAATGACCATAGTAACAAGCATTTTTCATGGAGAAAATGCAGTCTCAAACTTCATTTATTGATCACAAAAGGAAAGGTCATATTTCCAGTGTAGCTTGTCCCAATAAAACTATATATGAAGTATTACCCTCAGTTCTAAATATTTAGAACTATCACTTTTTGAGAGTAACAAAGAACAGAGTAATAATCAATATGGTTAAAGATCTGGAAACCATATTATGTTACACAAAGGATAGGTGAAGTTATTAGAGAAATAAAGACCATAAGAAAGAAGACCTATGGAGAATATTATAATCATCTTTAAAACTTTGAACTTCTGTCTCATGTAAAAAGAAACAGATTTTTACGCTGTTTCAGAGACTAAGGTTAGGACCTATGGCTACAAAGACAGAGGTATGTTTTTGCTCAATACGTGGAAAAAGAATTCTAATTATTATAATGGTCTGCTTGACCTCCTGCCCTTACGTACTTCTAGCCTTTATAGCTGAATCTACTTAGCACTCACCAGTCCCACCTGGAGACCCTAGAGTCAATTTTATCCTTGTGAAGACAGAATAGAGGGAACCTTAAGATGGTAGCCAACAATCTCTGGGGCTTACCACCACTCATATACTTTTTTCACTGGAGAGTAATGAGGACAGGAGCATCACAGAGCTGTCCAGCTTAAATGAATCTAGTTGAAGCTGGAAGCTAGAACCTGCCTCATGCCAGGACATTCAGATGTCTAAAAACCCAAAGGAAACTGCCTTCCAAAAACTGAAGAAATCCATTGTGAAAATCAGATCCTTGATGAATTCTGCAGTTTCACTGCATTTCCTATTTGGAAGATACTTTCCACTTCAGGACTTTTAGTCTAGTACCCCGTATTTCCAGTTAGTTGCTTTGGCCTGATGCTTCCAGCATCTCCCAGCTTTAGCTTCTGTTTCTCAGCAAGAAATGCTTCAGTCTAAACCCTGATCCACTCTCAGCATATGTCTATAGCAAGTTACACACATAATCATTTTCAGCTTTATTGCTGGTCCCATTCTAAATTTCCAATAATTGATCTCTTGTTCTATTCCCCTATGACTGAGCTTCTACGTTATCCTTTTGCTTCAGTAACTAGACATATATCTTGTACTCTTTTCATCATATAATTGCTGGACTGTGTTTCCTATCTACTTTTATTGTTCTTTTATTCCCTCCAGGATCTGGATTCTAGCCATTGAATTTTAGTCCTCATAGCTAAATGATCTCTATGTATTGCCAAACTTCTCTGATGCTCACCGCATGGCTACTGGCTTGAATCTTCACTTATTTCCTATTGGTGAAGACCCCAAACACTGTCCTCCTTCCTGCCCAGCCAATTCTGTCTTGTCTGTCTTTATGATCCTCCCAAATATATGTCCTGCAATTGTATATCTCTAACCAGTCCCTCTGTCCAAACTATTGCCTGTCTATTCTATTCCATATTTAATCAATGACCAGTTAGGATGAACCAGAGTGGTTGTAAAATAGAAAGTGAGATTCACTGTCACTAGAAGCATTTAAGCTGAATGATGATGAAGGGTATTGTTGGGAGGCTAAAAGTCATGCTAATCTCACAGAGGCTAACAGAAATGGCTGGCTAGAAACAAATAAATTCTATAAAGCTAGTTTACTGAACTTAACAAAGATGTAGATATTTTTAACAGAGATCAAGCATTCAGGCCTGTTTATTGTGAAGGATCCCAGTCCTACCCCATCCCTTTTTTTCCTTACAGAGAAGCAACTATGCCTAGTGGCCTCTACAGTCTATTTAAAGCTAAAAATCCCAGCAAGTCAGAGGAATACCACTCTGACTGATAGGTTATTTTATAATCATGGGACCAGGAAGTGGCTTTCAGCAGCCAAGATGGCAGAGTAAAAAGGTAGTCACTCTCACCCACCCCTATCAACCTCTGAAAGCCCAGAAAATATTACCCCAGGAAAAACTCTGGAACAGCTGAACCAGAAGAGAGAAAGAGATCAGCAGTCCAGGATCCCAGGTAGCTTGAAAGATTAACCAGAAAGGCCCCTCTTGCCCTGGGGGAAGGGGAGCAGTACTGAACTGGGGGCCTCCCAGCCAGCTAGCAGAAATCCCCACTTTAGTGCACCAGGAGCAGATCCTGAAACCCAGGTGGTGGAGCAGGCAAACACCAACACCTGGACCTCCCAGTGCCTCAGCGAGGGCTTGGTAACTGGTGAAACCAGCTCAGAAAACCACCAGGTGCCATGGCATTCTACAGCAAGGTCTCCCAGTGCCTCAGCAAAATAAAGGAAGCAGCACTGCAAGGGGCCCAGGGATAAACACCCTGCAGCATCCATCTAAAAGGAGCTGAAGAAGAAAGCAAAAGGAAAAAAGCAGGCAACCTAGATTGCCTAGTGTTCCAGCCTTGCTGATTCCAGCCCAACACAGGTAAGCTGCCAGAACCTACAGCCTCCAATTGCCAACATGAGGCCCCAGCACACAAAGCCAGTGACCAAGACCTAGGCTCCCAACACAAGAAGCTTGGGTCAGTCCTCTGTTCCCCAGCAGGAGAGCTCAATCTCTTTAAAGGCCAAATAAAGAAACACCATGAGTAAAAAGAAATGTACCATAGATTCATATTATGAGAAGAGTGAAGATCAAGACAGAAATTCTGAAGAGGACAACATTGTCAACAAACCCACATCTGCAACTCAAAAGGGAATATGAACTGGTCTGAAGCCCAAAAAGCCTTCTTAGAAGAGCTCAAGAAGGATTTTAAAAGTCAAATGAGAGAGGTAGAAGAGTCCTTAAAAATACAATTGGCCAATTGGAAAAAAAATACACTGAAGAAAACAAGTCCCTAAAAAACAATTGGCCAACTGAAAAAAAGTACACTGAAGAAAAAAAGTCCCTAAAAAACACAATTGGCCAATGGAAGAAGGTACAAAAACTAACAGAAGAAAACAATCTGTTAAAAACTAGAATTGGACAAATGGAAACTAAACTCTATGAGAGAGCAAGAATCAGTCAAACAGAAACAAAAAAATGAAAAAATAGATGAAAATGTAAAATACCTCATGGTAAAACAACTGACCTGGAAAATCAATCAGGAGAGACAATTTAAAAATTATTGGACTACCTGAAAATCATGATGAAAAAAAGAGCCTGGACAGTATCTTTCAGGAAATCATAAAGGAAAACTGCCCTGAAGTCCTAGAACCAGAAGGAAAATAACCATAGAAAGAATCCACATCACCACCTGAAAGAGATCCCAAATTGAAACGCCAAGGAATATAATAGCAAAATTCCAAAATTACCAGTGAAAGAGAATGCTGCAAGCAGCCAGAAAGAAACAATTTAAATATCATGGAACCACAGTCAGGATTACACAGGACCTTGCAGCTTCTACATTAAAAGACCATAGGGTGGAACATGATATTCCATAAGGCAAAGGAGCTTGGATGCAGCCAAGGATCAACTACCCAGAAAATGAGCATCATTTTCAAGGGAGGAATGGATATTCAACAAATAGGGACTTCCAAACTTCCTGATAAAAAGACCAGAGCTCAACAAAAATTTGATCTTCAAGTACAGACTCAAGAAGACATAAAAAGGTAAATGGGACAGAAATACAATATGTTAATAAGGGCACTGTTTACATCCCTACAAGGGAAATGAACTTGCAACTCTTGAGAACTGTATTGTTATTACACCATGTTAAAGGAGTATACATAAAGGGGTGGATATTAGTTGACTTTGATGTAATGATAAAAAAAATCTAATCAAGTGGGTTAAATGGATCCAAATAAGTGGATTATCTGATCTAGAAAATGTACTGAGAAAGGAGGAGGCAGACAAGGGTAAATTACATTACAGGAAAAGACACAAAATCCTATTACAGCAGAGGGAAAGAAGGGAGGAGCATTGTTTGAACCTTACTCTCATCAGATTTGGCTCAAGAAGGGAATAACATATCAGTTAGGTATAGAAATCTAACTTGCCCTATAGGCAGTAGGAGGGAAAAGGGGAAAGAAAAGGGAGGGGGGAAAGAAGGGAGGGAAGAAGCAGTAAGGTAAAGGGGAAGAAAAGGGAAAGGGCTAATAAAAGGGAGGAGACTGAAGGAGGTGGTGGTCAAAAGCAAAACACTAGGGGGGAAGAGAAAAGGAAAAGAAAAGCATAAATGGGGGGGAAAAGGATGGAGAAAAAGACACAGATACTAATCATAACTGTGAATGTGAATGGGATGAACTCTCCCATAAACAGAAACAGATTGCAGAATGGATTAAAAACCATAATCCTACAATATGTTGTTTACAGGAAACACATTTGAAAAAGAGTGACACATACAGGGTAAAGGTAAAAGGCTGGAGCAGAATATATTATGCTTCAGCTGAAGTAAAAAAAGCAGGGGTAGCAATCCTGATCTCAGACAAAGCAAAAGCAAAAATAGATCTAATCAAAAGAGATAAGGAAGGAAACTACATCCTGCTAAAAGGCACCATAGACAATGAAGTAATATCATTACTAACCAAATGGTATAGCATCCAAATTCTTAGAGGAGAAGTTCAGGGAGTTACAGGAAGAAATAGACAGCAAAACTATACTAGTGGGGACCTGAACCTCCCCCTCTCTGCACTAGATAATCTAACCACAAAATAAACAAGAAAGAAGTTAAGGAGGTGAATAGAACATTAGAAAAGTTAGGTATGATAGACCTCTGGAGAAAACTGAATGGGGATAGAAAGGAATATACTTTTTTCTCAGCAGTACATGGCACATACACAAAAATTGACCATGTACTAGGGCATAAAAACCTCACAATCCAATGCAGAAAGGCAGAAATATTAAATGCATCCTTTTCAGATCATGATGGAATAAAAATTATATGTAATAAAGGGCCATGGAAAGATAGAAAAATAATTGGAAACTAAATAATCTAATCCTAAAAAATGATTGGGTCAAACAACAAATCATAGAAACAATCAATAATTTCATTCAAGAGAATGACAATAATGAGACAACATACCAAAACTTATGGGATGCAGCGAAAGCAGTTCTTAGGGGAAGTTTTATATCTCTAAATGCTTACATAAATAAAATAGAAAAAGAGGAGATAATGAATTGGGCATACAACTAAAAAAACTAGAAAAAGAACAAATTAAAAATCCTCAACTAAACACCAAATTAGAAATATTGAAAACCAAAGGAAAAATTAATAAAATTGAAATTAAGAAAACTATTGAACTAATAAATAAAACTAAGAGCTGGTTTTATGAAAAAACAATAAAATAGATAAACCTTTGGTTAATTTAATTAAAAAAAAAAGAAGAAAACCAAATTACTAGTATCAAGAATGAAAAGGGTGAAGCTACCACCAAGGAAGAGGAAATTAAAACAATAATTAGGAATTATTTTGCCCAACTATATGCCAACAAATTTGACAATCTTAGTGAAATGGATACATATTTACAAAAATATAAATTGCCCAGATTAAACGAAGAGAAAGTAAAATACTTAAATAACCCCTTCTCAGAAAAAGAAATTGAACAAGCCATTGATGAACTCCCTAGGAAAAAATCTCCAGGGCCAGATGGATTTACATGAATTCTATCAAACATTTAAAGAACAATTAATTCCAATACTATATAGACTATTTGGGAAAATAGGTGAAGAAGGAGTCTTACCAAATTCTTTTTATGATACAAATATGGTGTTGATACCTAAACCAGGAAGAGTCAAAATAGAGAAAGAAAATTATAGACCAATTTCTCTAATGAATATAGATGCAAAAATTTTAAACAAAATATTAGCAAATAGATTACAGCAACTTATCACAAGAATAATACACTATGACCAGGTAGGATTTATACCAGGAATGCAGGGTTGGTTCAATATTAGGAAAACTATCAGCATAATTGAGCATATCAACACAAAACCAACAGAAACCACATGATCATCTCAATAGATGCAGAAAAAGCTTTTGATAAAATACAACACCCATTCCTATTAAAAACACTAGAAAGCATAGGTATAAATGGAGTCTTCCTTAAAATAATAAATAGCATCTATCTAAAACCTTCAGCAAGCATTATATGTAATGGGGACAGGCTAGAAGCATTTCCAATAAGATCAGGGGTGAAACAAGGATGTCCATTATCACCACTGTTATTCAATATTGTACTGGAAATTAGCTTTAGCAATAAGAGAAGAAAAAGAAATTGAAGGTATTAGAATAGGCAAAGAAGAAACAAAGCTATCACTCTTTGCAGATGACATGATGATATACTTAGAGAATCCTAGAGAATCAAGTAAAAAACTACTTGAAATAATAAACAACTTTAGCAAAGTTGCAGGCTATAAAATAAACCCACATAAATCATCAGCATTTCTATATATTACCAACAAAGCCCAACAGCAAGAGATAGAAAGAGAAATCCATTTAAACTTACTGTAGACATTATAAAATATTTAGGAGTCTACCTCCCGAAACAAACCCAGGAACTCTATGAACACAATTACAAAACACTTTTCACACAAATAAAATCAGATCTAAATAATTGGAAAAACATCAGTTGCTCATGGGTAGGCCGAGCTAATATAATAAAAATGACAATCCTACCTAAGCTAATTTACTTATTCAGTGCCATACCAATCAAACTACCAAAAAATTATTTTATAGAGTTAGAAAAAATAATAACAAGATTCATTTGGAAAACAAAAGGTCCAGAATATCAAAGGAACTAAAAAAGAAATGCAGGGGAAGGTGGCCTAGCAATTCCAGATCTTAAATTGTTATAAAGCAGCAATCATCAAAACTGCTTGGTACTGGCTAAGAAATAGAGGTGGATCAGTGGAATAGGTTAAATATGCAAGACACAGTAGTCAATGACTATAGTAATCTATTATTTGATAAACCCAAAGACCCCAGCTTCTGGATAAGAACCCACTCTTTAAAAAAACTGCTGGGAAAACTGGAAAAGAGTGGCAGAAACTAGGCATAGACCCAAATCTCACACCATATACCAAAATAAAGTCAAAATGGGTTCATGATTTAGATATAAAGGCTGATACTATAAGCAAACTGGGAGAACAAGGAATAGTTTACCTATCAGATTATGGAGAACAGAAGAATTCATGACCAAACAGGAGATAGAGAACATTAAAAAGCAAAATGGATAATTTTGATTACATTAAATTGAAAAGTTTTTGCACAAACAAAGCCAATGCAACTAAGATTAGAAGGAAGGTAGAAAATTGGGAAAGAATTTTTACAACCAGTCTCTCTGATAAGGCCTCATTTCTAAAATATATAGAGAATTAAACAAATTTATAAGAATACAAGCCATTCCCCAATTGATAAATGGTCAAAGGATATGAACAGCAGTTCTCAGATGAAGAAATTAAAGCCATCTATAGTCATATGAAAAAATGCTCTAAATCATTATTGATTAGAGAAATGCAAATCAAAACAACTCTGAGGTACCACATCACACCTATCAGATTGGCCAACATGACAAAACAGGAAAATGATAAATGTTGGAGAGATGTGGGAAAATTGGAACACTAACATTGTTGGTGGAGTTGTGAAATGATCCAACCATTTTGGAGCAATTTGGAACTATGCCCAAAGGGCTATAAAAATGTGCATACCCTTTGACCCAGCAATAGCACTTCTAGGGCTATATCCCAAAGAGATTATACAAATGGGAAAGAGACCCACATGTACAAAAATATTTATAGCAGCTCTTTTTATGTTGGCAAAGAATTGGGAATTGAGAGGATGCCCATCAATTGGGAATGGCTGAGCAAGTTGTGGTATATGAATGTAATGGAATACTATTGTGCTAAGAAATGATGAACAGGCTGACTTCAGAAAAACCTGGAAAGACTTGTATAGTCTGATGCTGAGTGAAGTGAGCAGAACCAGAAATGTTGTACACAATAACAGCCACATTGTGTGATGACTAACATTGATAGACTTCCCCCTTCTTAGCAATAGAAGGACCTAAGATATCTCCAAAGGCCTCATGATGGAAAATGCTATCTACAATGAAGAAAAAACTATGGAGTTTGAATGCAGATTGATGCATACTATTTGCTCTTTTTTTTCTTCTATTGTGTTTTGTTTCCTCTTTCTGCTGGATCCTCCTATTGGTTCTAATTCTTACTTACAACATCACTAATGTGAAAATATGTTTAGTAGGAATGTATATGTATAGCCTATATCAGATTGTGTGAGGTCTTAGGGAGGAAGGTGGGGAAGGAGGGGGAGAAAAATTTAAAACTCAAAAGCTTATGGGGGGGAGGAGCCAAGATGGTGGAGTGAAAGCAGAGACTTGCTTGAGCTTTCCCCCAAACCACTCCAAATACCTATAAAAAAGGGCTCTAAACAAATTATAAGGCAGCAGAAGCCACAAAAAGACAGAGTGAAGAAAATTTCAAACCCTAGACAATCTGGATGATTGATCGGAAAGGTATATCGCGCCAGGTTGGTAGAAGAGCTCAGTGTGGTGTGGGGGTGCAGGCCACAGTAACCTGGAGCAGGCCTCAGAGGACTGAATTGTGGGCAGCTGTAGTGGTTTCCAGACCTCTCAACCCAGGAATGCCAAAGATAACTTACAAGGTCAGTGGGAAAAGTCTGTTTCTGCAGTGAGAGAGGAGCTAGGTCTCAGATCCGGTTCCAGAGCACAGAACATGAGCACCAGGGCAGTGGCTGGGTCCTGAGCTTCTGGCCCACAGACTGAGGGGGAATTGAGCAGCTGCTCAGAGGGTGATTGTAGGGATCTCTTTGCCAGTGCTGAGGCAGGAATCTCTTGCTTTGCCCATGCTTGAATCTGAGTCACAGTTTTGGGCAGTGAGGAGGAGCTCTGGCATGGTGGACCTTGTAGTAGCTGTGATGATGAAACCTTCCTCACAGTTGCAGGACAGAAAGGAGTGCTTGTGGTCACTAATAGACCAGAGCACAGGCCAGGAAAGGAGTAAACACCTCACCCCTTATCATACCACCTTGCAAGAACTGAAAATGTACAGGTCCCTACAAGTACCTTTGAAAACAGATGTATAAACCCCTGAAGCTTGGGACAATACATTTTCCACATTGGAAGCAGACTCTTAGCTTATCAAAGAGTTTAAAACTCAAGTAATTGGCTGGGATCATGAGCAAGCAGTGCAGAAAGAGTCAGACTATATTATCTTACTTTGGTGACAAAGAAGATCAAAATACACAACCAGAAGAATACAACAAAGTCAAAGCTCCCACATCCAAAGCCTCCAAAAAATTATATGAATCAGTCCTGATGTGGTCTGAGAGGTTGGGACCCCTCAAAAACCAAAGTTCAAGACCAGTCATCTGGAATGAACTGACAAACTCAAGCAATCTTTAAGTCAAGTTGCAAAAAGTTTATTGTTACGCTTTTCAGCAGGCAAGTATTCTTAAGGAAACTGCAATCTTAAAACAGTATAGTTAAAATTTATATACTATAAAATCTGATAAGATATGTGTAACATATGCTGACTAGGTGATTCAGGGCGGGATTAGCGAGTGGTTGAGGAGCGGTCAGTTCTTAAAGAAACATGCACTTCTTGTATCTACTGTGAAGGCATTTCACCCAGAGTTCACTGGGAAAAGCCCACAAGGGGGCCACATGGAGGTGTGGTTTTAGGCATGTTATGTCACTAAGTTAACTAGTGGTCAGGGACAACTGAGAGTTGTCCAGTCTGCCACCAATCAATGTTTTGTTTGACAAGATAGATGTAAGGAGCATACATATGTCTTAAGTCTAGAATACAGATAATGAGGAGTCCAGGATGTAGATAATGAGGTAGAGTGGTAGGATACATAGTCCAGTGGGTAAGAATGTCTTTATAACCCGGTGCAAAGCCAGTTCAAGCTAATAATTCCTTCAGATGCTGCTTGTTACTGCACCAGGGAGAGAGATAAGGGGCTTGCCGGGGCCCACTCATGAGTAATTGGTAGGCACAGTGTCCTTGGGCTGGGGAGAAATTGTCAGAGATAGTGTTTCTGAGGCTAGGGAGAAACTGGGATCCAAGTACAAGTACCCAATCAGTCCCAGGCCTTGGAAGAGCTCAAAAGGGATTTTGTGAAGCAAGTTAGAGAACTAGAGGAAAAACTGAGAAGAGAAATGAGAGTGATGCAAGAAAATCATGAAAAACAAGTCAACAGCTCCGCTATAGGAGACCCAAAAAATGACTGAAGAAAATAACACTTTAAAAAATAGCCTAACCCAAATGGAAAAAGAGGTCCAAAAAAGCCAATGAGGAGAAGAATGCCCTAAAAAGAAAAAAATGGCCAAATGGAAAAGGAAGTCCAAAAGATTACTGAAGAAAATGCTTTTTAAAAATTAGAATAGAGCAATTGGAAGCTAGTGAGTTTATGAGAAATCAAGACACTGTAAAACAAATCCAAAAGAATGAAAAAAAAGAAGAGAATGTGAAATATCTCATTGGAAAAACAACTGCCCTGGAAAATAGATCCAGGAGAGAGAATTTTAAAATATTGGACTATCTGAAAGCCATGATTGAAAAAAGAGCCTAGACATCATCTTTCAAGAAATTATCAAGGAAAACTGCCCTGATATTTTAGAACCAGAGGGCAAAATAGAAATTGAAAGAATCCACTGATCTCCTCCTGAAAGAGATCCCCAAAGGAAAACTCCTAGGAATATTATAGCCAAATTCCAGAGTTCCCAGGTCAAGGAGAAAATATTACAAGCTGTCAGAAAGAAACAGTTCAAGTACTGTGGAAACACAATCAGGATAATACAAGATTTAGCAGCTTCTACATTAAAGGACCACAGAGCATGTAATATTATATTCTGGAGGGCAAAGGAGATAGGATTACAATCGAGAATTGCTACTCAGCAAAACTGAGTATAATCCTTCAGGGGAAAAAACGGTCATTCAGTGAAAAAGGGGACTTTCAAGCATTCTTGATGAAAATTTGACTTTCAAATACAAGACTCAAGTGGAACATGAAGAGGTAAACAGGAAAGAGAAATCACAAGAGACTTATTAAGGTTGAACTGTTCACATTCCTGCATGGAAAGATGATATTTATAACTCATGATACCTGTGTCAGTATTAAGGTAGTCGGAGGGTGGGAAATTATAGATAGATAGAGGGTACAGGGTGAGTTGAAGATTAAGGGATCATATCTGGAGAATAAAATTAAAGGATCAGAGAGTATTATACTAGGAGAAGAAGAAAGGGAGAGGTAGAATGGGGTAAATTATCTCACAAAAAAAGAAAAGAAAAGGCTTTTACAGTGAGGGGGAAATGGGGGAAGGTGAGAAGGAATGAGTGAATCTTATTCTCATAGGATTTGGCTTAAGGAGGGAATAACATACACATTCATTTGGGTATGGAACTCTGTCTTACCCTACAGGAAAATGGGGGGGAAGGGGACAAGAGAGCAGGGGGATGATAGAGAGGAGGGCAGATTGGGAAAGGGGGTAATTAGAAGGAAATACTTCTGAGGAGGGACAGGGTCAAATGAAAGAATAGAATAAATGGGTGGTAGGATAGGATTAAGGGAAATAGAGTTAGTTTTTCACAACATGTCTACTATGGAAGTGTTTTGCATAACTGCTCACGTATAACCTATATTGAGTTGCTTGCCTTTTCAATGAGGGTGGGTGGGGAGGGTGGAAGGGAGAAAATTTGAAACCCAAAGTTTTAAAAACACATGTTTAAAAAAAGTTTCCCAAAAAAATTTAAAAAAAACTAAAAAAAGCTTATGAAAATGATTTTGATAATTCAAATAAATTAGTTTAAAATAAATTTAAAAATAAATTAATTAATTGATTATCTTATTAGCTTTCCCTGTCCCCCCTTTCTTTTAGTTCTCACTAATTAGAAAATGTACTGCCTGAACAGTCACATCTGAGGAATGATGTGGTGCCTTCATTACCTTGTCCATTGAAGCAAAGGTTCAGAGTTCAAAGGAACTTTACAGGCCATCCAGCCTAGCTTGTTTAATTTATAGATAAGTAACCTAGATCCCACAGTCATTACATGACTTGTCCAAAGTTATATAGGAACTCAGCATAAATCCAGATCTTTTGACCATAAATGCAGTATTTCTTTTTTCTCCTACTCGGAGATGCCATGTAACCATTCTGTTTTTTTTTCTTCCAGTTTCTGAATGAGGCTAAGGTATCCTGAGGGTGCGTATGAGGTAATGAGATTGTTGTTGTTTTTGTTGCTTTTTGGCAAGGTGTGGGACAAGAGGTGGCAAGGCAGCATTCATAAAAACAGAAAAATCAACCTGGGATCTTTTGGAACCAGAGATGTGTTCTGAGCAGTCAGTCAATCAATTAACAATTATTAGTCAGTAAGTCAGTCAACAAACATTAAACATCTACTATGTGCCAGGCAGTGGTTACAAAGAGAAAAAGAAAAAAAAATACAGTCCCTGCTTCCAAGGAAATGACAATCCTTAACCTCAGTTCTCACCTTGTCATTCTCCTTTTTCTCCGTCTATACAGAAACATTCTTTTCTCTGACTCTGTCTCTGTTTCTCTGTGTCTGTGTGTCTCTGTCTCTATGTGTCTGTGTCTGTGTGTCTCTCTGTCTTTGTCTGTCTCTCTGTCTCTCTCTCTCTCTCTCTCTCTCTGTCTCTCTCTCTTTCTCTCTCTCATCCCCATGACATTGACTATCTCTCAGACATGTCTGTAATACATGCCCCATGCACATCCCCCTCACAGACTCCCTCTGTTACCTCAAAGCACAGCACGATCGTCATCTTGCACGTGGAGTCTTTCCTCATGTCCCAGCTACTAGTTACCTCCCTTCCAAACTAGCTTGTATTTAGCTACCTTGTACTTTGAAGCTATTCTCATGAAATTTGGTTGCTATGTGTACTTGTTGTCTCCCCTGATACAATGTAAACTCCTTGAGAATATGGCTTGTTTCATTGTTTACATTAGTATCCCCAGAATTTGGAACAGTGTCTGACACATAGTAGGTGTTTAATAATCAATCAATCAATATTTACTAAGAGCCTATTTTGTGCCAAGCCCTGTGCCAAGTGCTAGGTATACAAAAAGAGGCAAAAGACAGTCCCTGCCCTCAAGGAGCTTACAATGTAAGGATGAAAACAGGAGAAACAACAAGTAAACAAATATAAATGAAACAAATTATATACATCATGTGGTTCATCCTTTATTAATAAAGAAGACCAATGCCATATACACCAGATAAATAGGAACTAATTAACACAAGGAAGGAACTAGAATGCATAGGAGTTGAGGAAGACTTCTAGTAAAAGATGAGATTTTAGTTGGGACTTAAAAGAAGCCAGGGAGGTTTAGATTCGATTAGACTCAGATTAGAGGAGGGGAGAATTCCAGGCA
Organism: Phascolarctos cinereus; assembly: GCF_003287225.1. NCBI lineage: Eukaryota > Metazoa > Chordata > Mammalia > Diprotodontia > Phascolarctidae > Phascolarctos > Phascolarctos cinereus. The sequence continues at coordinate 22,953 of NW_027555553.1, forward strand.
TGGGGCACAGCCAAAGAAAATTCCTGGAGCGAAGAGATGGACTGCCTTGTTCTTTCTGATCTTGGCTACATTTGTTTTTCTTTGTTTGAAATCTTTTAATTTAATGTAATTGAAATCACGTGCTTTATATCTCATACTGCTCCCTATCTCGCATTTATTCATAAATAGTTCACCTATCCATAAGTCTGAGAGGTATAATTTTTTGTAATATCTCATTTAATATCTAGGTAATGTATTCATTTTGACCTTATCCTGGTAAGTGATGTAAGATATTGGTCTGTGCCCAATTTCTGCCAGACTGCTTCCAGTTTTTGCAACATTTTTTAAACTAATAATAAATCCTTATCTGCAAAATTGAAGTTTTTCCTTTCGTCAAATACAAAGTTATTATGTTCATTTGCTGCTGTAAGTTGTATGTCTCCTCTGTTTCACTGATGTACCTTATCTTAGCCAGTGCCAGCTAGTTTTTTTTGATAATTACTGCCTTATAATATAGTTTAAGATTTGGTACTGCTACACTTCTTTCCTTTACATTTTTTCCTTAATTTCTCTGATGTTCCTGACTTATTCTTCCAAATGAATTTTATTATTTTTTTCTAATTCATTAATTTTTCTTTTGGCAATTTAATTGGATGGCATTGAATATAGAAAATAGTTTAGGTAAAATTGTAATTTTTATTATATTGGCTCTGCTTACCAATAAACAATTAATATTTCTCTAATTATTTCAATCTGATTTTATTTGTATAAAAAGTTTTATATATATGATTTTGTTCATAAAGTTCCTGGATTTGTTTTGGCAGGTGTGCTCCCACATATTTTATATTGTCTAGAGTTATTTGAAATGGGGCATCTCTTACTATCTCTTTTTGCAGAGTTTTGTTTGTGGTATATGGGAATGCTGATGATTTATGTGGAATTGCTTTATATCCTGCTACTTCGCTAAAATTGTTAATTATTTCAACTAACTGTTTAATTGAATCTTTGGGATTTTCCAAGTGTATTATCATGTCATCTAAAAAAAAGAGACAGTTTTATTGACCAATTCCCTATTCTGATGCTTTCTATTTTTTTTTCTTACTGCTATTTCTTGGATTTCCAATGCAATATTGAACAATATTGGTGACAGAAGGCATCCTTGTTTCATGCTTCATCTTACTGGGAAGATTGCTAGCTTATTCCTATTGCAAATAATGTTTACCAATGGCTTTAGATAAATATTTTTTTTATCAATTTAAGGAAAAATCCATTTTTACCTATACTTTCAAGTGTTTTTAATAGAAATGAGTGTTATACTTTATCAAAAGCTTTTTCTGCATCTATTATCATTTTTTAAAAATAATTTTTGCAGTTTTGGTAATAAATATTGATAAAAAGTTATAGAATTCTTCTATGAATCCATCAGGAACAGGAGCAATTTTTTACAACTTATTTTATTTCTTTTTCTGAGACTGGTTCATTTAAGATCTCTATCTGACCAGGTATGGTGGTTCATGCCTTTAATCCTTACTGCTGGGGAGTCTGAGGCAAGTGGGATTGTTTGTGCTCAGAACCTCTAAACAGTAATGAACTAAAGAAACTTGGGTGTCTCCTCAATAAAATAAGCCTCCAGAGATGTAGGATCAGGGCACAAAGCTGTCTAACCTGGGGCAGATCCCCCTGGATTGGAAAGAGAGGAATTCAACTTTCCCATTCACATTAATGGTGGAGTTGGCCACTGCTGGTCCATATACTTCCTGCCTGAGTGACCTATGGAGACACAAGTACATTGAGGGGTAAGTGTGGAATCTCTATTTATTCTCCTTTTATTTGGGTATTTTATATTTTTGAAGGTATTCGGTTTTGTTAGTATATTACTATACATAGCAGGTTCTGATAATTTTTAAAAATTTCTTCCAAGATTTCGTCTTGTTCATTCTCTGTTTCATTCATTTGATTTTCTTTTTTTTTCTTCCCCACGCAGTCAAGATTGGCTAAAGGTTTTATCAACTTTGTTCATTTAAAAAAAATTGGTTCTATTTTTCTTTTTTTGCTTTTTAGCTTTGATTTCTAGGTTTTTTTCTATTCTAATTTTCAGTGTGTCTTCTTTCATTATTTTTTTTAGTTCATTTGTTGACTTTCTAATTTTTATGTGAGTAATTAATTTACTAATCCTCTCATTTTCTATTTTGTTAATAGCTGCTTTTAGAGATATAACTCCTGCCCCTCTGAGAATTTTAGTTTCATCCCAGAAATTTGAGAATGTTGTTTGGTTATGATTTCCTTCACAGCATTATTGTTTCTATGATTACTTTATTCACCTCCTTGTCATTTAAGATTTCAATGATGTATTCATTTGGATCTGTCTATATCTTTTGTTTTTGGCTTCCCAAACTGATTTTTTGGATCATATATTACATTATTACTATTTTAATGTGGTATTTTCTTTAAGGGATGTATTTACTCTTTTTGGATATTTTGTATTTATTTGTAACTTTTCTGTGCCCTAATATATGTTTATTTTATTTAAAAGCTCCTTGGGATGTTGAGAAATACATATATTCTTTAGCAATCATAAGGGGGAAAACTGCCCATAAGTCTTTTAGCTCCAGTTTCTCCAACAATTTGTTCATTCCATATTTCTTTTTTATCTTTCTGTTAAATTTATCCCAAACCAAAAGACCTTAAATTCTTCTACTATTGTTGTTATTGCCTATGTCTTCTTGTTATTTTTTTTCTTCGCAAATTTAGACGCTAGAGCATTTGGAACATATACAATTAATATCACTGTTGGTTTACCGTCTATAGTTACTCTCAGCTTATTGCAGTATTTTTATCTACAGTTTGTGAATTTTTACTTTACTTGTCTGATAGCATAATTACAACCCCTACTTTTCTGAATTCTCTTGAGACATAATACTTTTGTTCTGACCCTTCATTTTTATTTTGTGTATATTTGACATGTGTTTCTTATAGGCAGGAGATTGTGGATTTTCTCTTCCTATAGTTTTTCTTTCTTTTGTTTTATTGGATTATTCAATCCATTGACTTTCAAAGTAATATTAAGTTTATATTTTCCTTCATTTACCTCTGAAATTGCTTTTGTTCTGGATTAAGATTAACTTCTATTCCTCTTTAAAAATGGTACTTTGTAGATTCAGTTATTTTTGCTTGTTCTGTTTTAAGGCAATCTTTTTCCCACAGGCTCTCTTTCCCTCACCATCAAGTCTCCACCTCCTATTTGTCATCTCTTTCTCCAATTTTTGAGTTTTGCTTAACTTGTTGATTCCTTTTCTCTTTTCCTTTTGTCTATTTTATCTGATTTCCTCTCTTTTCCCCATTTCATTAAATTATTAATTAAAATCCTCTTTCCTCTCCTCTTCTTCCTCTCTTAAAAGTATTATACTTTCTGATCTCCAAATCCTTATACATTACATTCATTGTAAGGTCTACATCTTCCAGTATAGAAGCTCTAAGTCCCCCCCTCCTTTGGAGTATTCTTCAACGATGACCCCTGCCACCGCTGAATTGAGACCTTCTTCATTTTTACTCTTTCAATTCTTCCCTTTTCCAGGTCTCCCTGCACCCCTTCAGCCCTTCTTCTTCCTGAGAAAATACAAGAGTTATTTTCCTTTCATTGTTCGGCATTGATTTGATTAGGATCCACCACACAGTCCCTTCTATCTTTTACCTCCTCTCTTTCCTTTTATGGACTGTCATTTTGCAGTTCAGACCAAAAACAGTAACAAGTTTGATTCATTTTTAGGTATGATTTTTAATGGGTTTTGGGTCCAGTTCCTCTATTGTTGCATCTCCCACATAAATTCAGTCTTTATGTTTATATTTTCAAGTACTTTTTAATAGGAATTTCCTAATGGTTTCTCCATTGTTATTTTGCTGTTGTTTTAACTCCATTAATGTCTTTTTTAGTTTTTTTCCCCCTTTTTCTTAATGATCTCTAGAAGTAAAGTGATTTATTTTATAAGTTATCTTTTAGTTAGTAATTGTAAAGTACCATGCTTCACATGACTCCCTTTTACTGAATACTCATCTTTTTTCATTGATTATTAGGCTCAGGTTTGAAGAGTTTATCATTTTATATTACAAATTGAGCTCTTTTGCTTTTCTTTTGGTGTTTGCTATTCCATTGTCTTCTGCCATTTCTTGTGGATTTAGAATAGTCTTGGGTTATTCAAATTTCCTTTCCTTTATATTTGAAGGTCGTTCTCTTGGTTGCTTGCAGAATTTGTTGTTTTTCATCATCATCATCATCATCATCATCATCATTATTATTATTATTATTATTATTATTATTATTATTATTATTATTATTTTAGGCAATTGGTGTTAAGTGACTTGCCCAGGGTCACGCAGCTAGTAAGTGTCAAGTGTTTGGTCTGAGGTTGGATTTGAACTCAGGTACTGCTGACTTCAGGGCCGGTGCTCAATCCATTGCACCACCTACCTGCCTCATCATCCAAATTATTTAATTCAATCATTATGTATCTTATAATGTGTGACAAAGTTTCAGTTTATTTTGTGATATTTTGTTTTTAGAGAGCTGATCTGTAGATTCTTTCTATTGGTACTCAGTTTTCAATATTCAGAAGTTCTGGGAAGTCATCTTCTATTATTTCTTACATTGTATTTTTTATATACTTGTTAGGTTCTTTTGAGAGACTTGTAATATTTAAGCTCCCTTTACATATCTTGTCTTTGAAATTCATTATGCTATGCTTGTGTAATAGAGGTTTGGAAAATGCCTAGATCACCTGAGATGGAAGAACCCATATAGGAGATTCTAGAGATTTGCTCTCAAGGGAAAAGTGAGCTGGTTCATATGACTGAACATTTTGTGTTGACCTCTTACATGTTTAGGAGTAGTTTTCTGTTTGTTTGTTTGTTTTGTTTTTGTTTTGTTTTATTTCCCCATCACATGTTGTTTCAATTTTATTTGTATTACAATATTTATTTAGAGATGTTTGAATTTACTTAGTCATCTTGGAGACTTACCTTTTGTATTATCTGCCTCTGCTCAGTTTTTAACTGAATTTTCTTCTTCTTGGGGTCCTTGTTAATTTAGCTTTTATTCCCATCCTCATATTCCTCTATCACTCACTTTCTGACTTCTTCCACTTTAATGGCAGATTCTCTTGGGGTTGGAACCCAAAACTATCTCAATCTTCTATTATATTAGGGAATTCTCTTTTCACAACCTTCTGTCTTTGTCTCTGTCTCTAAGTGACTTCTAGGAGGGACAGTACTGGCCCCAACTGGATGCCACTCCACTTTCCTTCGAACCTTGTATATCCTCCCAAAAACCCTGGCCCCCTGCTCCATTTCTTTCTGCTTTTTGGTTATCTGGCTAAATACTGCTTCAGGCTACTATTGCTTCAGGCAAGCAGACTTTGGCTTCCCTGTCCAAAACTGGAACCAGACTTAACTTCTCCTTTTTTCTGGTATTCTAACCTGGCCATTAGCTCTATTTCTCTTGGGTTTCCTTCATTGGTGGCTTTCAAGAAGATCCTAAGGTGTGTGACCCTGGGTAAGTCACTTAACCCCAATCACCTCACCAAAAAGAAAAAAAAAGATGCTAGATACCAACTGCAGGCTTGTGTTATAGAAAGAGGATTCTTGTTAGGCTCTGGTGCAGGTGGGACAGGAGAGCTATTAAGATTTCTTCTCACTCTGAGAGGCTGTGATCATGTGACTATTAACCGTTTCATTCCTTATTTCCATGGCTTTGCACAGGCTTCATGCCCAGAGTGTATCTTTTGCTCATCACTGCTTTTCGTAGGAAACCTAAACTCAGGTGTCACCACCTTGGAAATGTCACTGACACCCTTCCTCCCTACTCAGGTTTTAGGGCTCTTGTTACCTTCAAATTGCCTTGTATTTATTTACCTGGAAATATGCTGTATACCCACACACACACATACACACATACCAGGAGAAGGTAAGTAGATAAATTCTTTGAGGATAGAGACAATTTTCATTGTTGACTTTGTTTCCCCAGTATCTCAAACATTTTGTTTTTGTTTTGTTTCTCACCCATTATTTCATTGGTATGGGGAACTCCAATGAGAAAATGCCTCCACCAGTGACACAAGTCTGCATCTACTCTTTAACTGAGATTCTTGGAAAGTTGCCTGGGGAACTGAGAGATTATGTGACTTGTGCAGGGTCACACAATGAAGAGGTGTCAAAGGTGAAACTTATACTCAAGCTTTCCTCAGTCCTAGGCCATCTGTCTATCCACTAAAAACACACGATAAGTACTTAAGAAATGTTAGATGAATTGAACTGTTACATTCAATGGGATATGTGGGATGGTTGGGATTTTGCTTTAAATGGAGGGGGTCATTTGTTAATTTAAAAATTGTCCTATATGGATGGTTGACCACTCTGCTTAAGGAAGGTGTGGCCCTGCCTGGGCAGCCACATCTCCCTGGGAATGGGTGGGAAGGGATGATGATTGAAGTAATAGTTCATCCCAACTCTGATGCCCAGGAGCATGGGCCTATTGTAATGAATGATTACTGGTTCAGCAGGATCCCATCATCTCAAGATATTTCTGCACTCCCTTGCCCCACCCTTCAGCCTCCCAGGGTGGCTGAAAATTAAGAAGACCCAGATAAGGCCACGAAGGGAAACTGTGTAGTCTAGTTCTGGAATTTGTATAAACTTCTCAGGTTTTACTTTTCAAAAGAGAAAATGAACACACACACACACACACACACACACACACACACACACACACCACCTGGGGTTCAACCTGTGTACTTAACATGCTGTTCTTTTGGTAAATGTCTTTGTGAGTTTTCTTTATTTATTTTGCTCTCAGCATGTATTTCTGGAGAGTCAAGGCATTCAGAATCTTAGGAGGAACAGCCACAAAAACTCTTCCTTCTGGTAAAAAAAATGAAAAGAAAACATACATCAGAACAAAGCCTCCCAAGTACAGATACTGAGTTTGCCAAGGGTAAAATTCCAAACTAGTCTACTTATCCATGAATACTAATCACTCAGAGGGAAAAGCATGCTGGGAGGCTCCTTATAGTAAGAACAAACGGTCATAGATTTAGAATTGGGAGAAACCGTATGAGCCATCAAGTCCAACCTGCTCATTTTACAGATGATGAAAACTAGGCACAAAGAGTGGTGAAGTGACTTATCCAGGGTAATACAGATAGTAAATGTATGAAGTAGAATAATTATGAAATGAAACTGATTCAGATGCATCACATTTCCAGTCAAACATCAGAAAATACCCTCAGCCTACGCCTCGGAAGTCTACTCTAGAAGTATTTCCTTGGATACAGCCTGGTAGGACGGTTCTCTCACAATGATGTTAATAATACCTCACTTGAAGTGCTTGAAGGTTTACAAAAGTATGTGCCAGGTAATACAAGTCATTACCCCCTATTAAACAGGAAAGGAAACTGAGGCAAGGAGGAGATAATTGACTTGCTTAGGGTCACGGACCTAGGAAAGGACAGAGTCCAGGCTGGAGCTCCAGTCTTATGACTCCCTGTTCCCAAAGCTATCTGGCCATTTTCTGTACCTCTTTAAGACAAATATTGTCTTTCAATATATTCATCAAATTCATATTGTGGTAGTCAATGTATCAACTGACAAACATTTATTAAGTACCTACTCTATCCCAAGTAGTGGAACAAATATTGGGAATATGATGACAAAAATGAAATAGATTCCAAAGAACTTACATTCTACTGGTTGTGGTAAACACATAAACATGAAGTGATTGGGGAGCGGGGGGGAGGTGTTAACTAACAATTAAGAGAATTGGGTAGGGTTTCTGGAAGGAAATGGCATTTGAGCAACACCTTGGAAAGAGCCAGTGGGTCCAAGGTTCCAGCAACACCTCTGGTTTCCTAGGTATCACTTGTCTTTTGACAGCCTTCTAGTCACATTTTCTCCTCTTTTCTGGTATGCTTCTTTGCTTGGCCCCCATCTCTTTATGTTAGGATATTCCCCTCAGTCTCCTTTCTGCCTTCCTGCTTTTGACATGAGAGGTGGAAAACCAACCAGACTGGGTAGACTGAGACCCCCACCTTACCATATCTTACTATAAAACATTTGGCCTTCCTCTAAATCAAAGAGCTGTCTTGTGGTGACCACATTAGGCTGGGAACTACACTGAGGTGGTAGAACCCAGGGGAACCTGGTTACTGATTCTGGAGAGAGACACTTACATAATCATTGATTCCCTCAAGAATGTTCAATTCTAGAGGTCAGTGTTTGGTTTTGTATCTTCAATGCCAAGGACAATGTGTAGTGGTTAATAAATGTTTGTTGATTGACTGATTGATTGAACCTTTCCATATTCTTCCCTTGGTCTGAAGATCATCTAGCCCAGGCCTGCTTTTACCCCTGTGACTCAGTCATGGAGGTATGAATGAATGAATGAATTAGCAAGGAATGAATGAATGCATGAATGAACAAAAACACTTAAATGCCCAATGTGTGCTAACCACCAAGCGTATAAATTATAAAGAAAAGCCATCCTTGAACTCAAGGAGCTCATAATCTAATTGTGAGAGGTGGGATGGGGGAAGGTATCTCTGGTGGTGACTGTGTATGTGGTGGAGATGGGGAGACCTGGTTCTTTGAGGCCCCAGTTGCGTCCTTACCTCTCTGGTCACTGATCTCTAAGTAGCCTTTATCTTCCTGCTACATACGCATACATACAACTTCTCAGGCATCTCTAGTTAAGTACAGTACCTCCTATGAGGTGAAAAATCCAAATAAAAGTCAATTGTTTTTGCCATAATTGGCCAGTTTTTTCCTTATGTGGAAATCTCTCTTTCCTCCCCAAACAGGCACACCATACAATAGTAACAAAACCGACATTAATGATGGTGGTCATGATTGTGGTGGGAGGGTTGGTGTCAGTAATTATTGTCATCATCACCCATCATTATCGAGATTGAATGTAGCAGGGGCAGCTGGGTAGCACAGTGGATAGAGCACCAACCCCGAAGTCAGGAGGACCTGAGCTCAAATCTGGCCTCAGACACTGGACGCTTACTAGCTCTGTGACCCTGGGCAAGTCACTTAACCCCATTGCCTAGCTGAAAACAAAACCAAAAAAAAGATTGAATGTAGCAATGTAGCTTAGGCTTTAAGGTTTGCAAAGTACTTTACAAATATTGTCTCCTTTTGTTCCCAAAACAACCTTGAAGGTAAGTGCTACTACTACTACTACTACTACTACTACTACTACTACTACTGCTACTGCTGCTACTACTACCATTTTATAGATGAGAAAACTGAGGCAAAAAAAGCTAAAGAGACTTGCCCAGGGTCACATAGCTAAAAAGTGTCTGAAGTAGAATTTGAATTCAAGTCATTCTGACTTGACATACTGTGCTTTATCCAACCAAGAGCAGCATGTTTCTTTATCACTTGATAATGTATAAAACTCATATGCCACAAACATTATTTATGAAAATCTTCACAACAATCCTACTAGATAAGAGAGATGCATTTAAGTCATTACTACTACTACTACCACTGCTGCTAGTTGGAGCTTATAGGCTTGTAACCCTTTAAGATTTAGCAATTTTATTTAATCTTTCCCTTTGTTATTCACAACAACCCTATGAAACTAGTGTTATTATTATCCCTATTTTGTAAGAACATTTCTGAGGCTCAGAAATGTCAAGTGAATAATTACCCAGGGTTGCACAGCAAGTCAGCGTCTATGGCAGTCCTTCTGTCTCCATTACTACCCACTAAGCCATGATGCCTCTATGAGATAAGAAAGCTGAGCTTCAGAAAGGTTAACTAACTTGCCAAGGCTGGCCCTTTCACAGACACCTGCCCGCTCTGCATACCTGGGAAATTCACTTGATGTTTGTGATTCACTTCATAAGTGATGGAGTTGGTGTTTGGACTTAGGTTTTCTTACCTTCATAGCATAGTGCTGTCAATTAAATATCTATACTATGAAACCAGCCACCACAGGATTTGAAATTCCAAGCCATCTTGTAAGGTCTCCTGAGAAACCTGATCTTACCATACCACCTAAGTTGGCAAACAAGCCCTGCCCATAACTTTGCAGAGTACTTTATACTTTGTTCAGTTGTGTCAGTCATGTCTAACTCTCTGTGATCACCCCCTCCCTTTTTTTCATGAAGGTACTGGAGTCATTTGCCATTTCTTTCCCCAGCTCATTTTATAGGTGAGGAAATGGAGGCAAACAGGGTTAAGTGACTTGTCCAGGGTCATACAGCTAGTAAATGTCTGAGGTCATATTTGAACTCAGGTTTTCCTGACTCTAGGTCCAGTGTTCTGCCCCTTGCTTTATACTGCCAATACAAAAATAGTACCATTTATGCAATATTTTGTGTGAAACTAAGATGTGTAGGTATGTTATCTAACCACCAGCCTGTAAATTCCCTGAGGGTAGTCACCATATCATGGTCAGTCAAAAAGTGTTTATGAGGTGCCTACTTTGTGGCACACACCATGCTAAGGGCTCCCTCAGAGTCTCCCTCAATGCCCAGAACAGTTGAATGTTTAATAAATGCTGAATTCAATGTGTCAGTTTCCCAACTCAACAAGCTTCACCTCATTCACTTTTAAATTTGGCAGAAATTGGTAGACCTACTAATGCTTCTCCAGAAATAATATGCTTCATAATATTTGGATGTGTCTTCAGTAATGCAAATATTAATGCAAAAAAGCAATTTATGCCAGTGAAACCCACTCCCTGGGGTAATTTATTCACCTACAAATTATTGGAGAAGGAAGAGGCTGACAAGACAACTATCATTTACAATGCTAATGAGGCATTCATTATTAATATTTAATGAATTTACATGTCTGTAGTGGCAACATGGGATAGAGAAAGGAAGGTTACTTTTGGAGGCAGGAGGACCTGGGTTCAAGTCTCTAACACATACTGACTGGATGACCCTGGGTAAGTCTGTTAACAACAGCTGACATTTATTGAGAGCTTTTAGGTTTATAAGTACTTCAGTGACCTCATTGTTTCATTGTTTTATTTAAGTTATCTTAGAAACCCACATGGGTGGGAGAGAGTTCTGGTAATTATCTGGACATCTCCCCACTATGATGGTTCCCTCAGCATCATGTTTTTTTTCTGGTTCCCCATAGTCATTTTCCCCATTAGAATGGAAGCTCTTTGAAGAAAGAATCTCTTTTGCTTGTATTCATATCCTCAGTGATCAGCACAGTGTTTTGTATGTACTTAGCCCTTCTCACTCTGTCTCTCTGTCTTTGTCTCTGTCTGTCTCTCTCATTATCTCAATCTGGATATCACACTATCTCTCCATTTTATAGATGAGGAAACTGAGGCTCAAAGATTCTAGGTGACTTGCTTAATAATAAAATAGCTCAGAAGGGATTTGAACCCAAATACTCCTGATTCAATGTCAAACAATCTGTCCACTATACTACATTGTGTCTCCTGTATACAAATAGGCAGATCTGTCATTGTCATCATCGTCATTATCATTGTAACCATCAGCATATCAATATTTTATTGATCCAGAATTATTAGGATGTGTAAAGTTTTTGAGAATGGGGATTGTTTCATTCTTTGTATATGTATCTCAAACTTCTCACACAATGAATGGTACAGAGTAGCTTAATGCATGTGTATTGATTAATTTATTAAGATTTGGGACCCAGACTGTGGTGCATTCAAATTCTCTCCATCCCTCCCACACCCACTGAGAAGGTAGGAAGTTTGATATCAGTTTTACATAAGAAATCATGCAGAACATTTCCATATTAGCCATTTTAAAAAAATATATATATGAAAAAGTAAATAAAAAAAATATGCTTCAATCTACACTCAGACTCCATCAGTTCTCTCTCTAGAAGTAGATAGAATTTTTCATAAGTCATTCAGAATTGTCTTGAATTATTGTACTGCTCAAAAAAGCTAAGCCATTTACAATTGATCATTGTACAGCATTACTGTTTCTGTGTACAATATTTTGTTTTCTGGATCTGCTCACTTCACTTTGCATGAATTCCTATATGCCTTCCAAGGATTTTCTGAAACCATCCTGCTCATCATTTCTTATAGCACAATAGTATTCAACCACAATTAGATACCATAACTTGTTCATCTATTCCCCAGTTGGTGGGGATCCCTTTGCTTTCCAAATCTTGGGACTGTGGAACCCATTATCCAAAGTGACTCTTATTTTTATAAGTTTGATTCAGTTCCCTATATATTTGAAAAATGAGGTTTTTTATCAGAAAGAATTACTGTAATTTTTTACATCTTCTGTTCTTCCAATCTTGGCTGCATTGGCTTTGTTTGTGCAAAAACTTCTAAATTTAATTTAATCAAAATTATCCGTTTTACTTTCCATAATCCTCTCTATCTCTTGTTTAATCTTAAACTCTTCCCTTATCCACAGATCTAACAGGTAAAATTTTCTACGATCCCCTCATTTACTTATGATATTACCTTTTGTGTTTAAATCATGTACCCATTTTGACTTTATCTTGGCACATTGTCTGAGATGTTAGGCTATACCTAGGTTCTGCAAACTGCTTTCCAGTTTTCCCAACAATTTTTGTCAAATGGTGAGATCTTACCCCCAAAACTGAGGTCTTTGGGTTTATCAAACACTAGATTTCTATGGTTATTTACTACCATATATTGTGTACCTAATCTATTCCACTGCTCCATGAGTATATTTCTTAGCCAGTAGTATATTGTTTTCATAATTACTACTTTGTAATACAATTGGAAATCTGGTACTTCTAGGCTGCCTTTCTTCACATTTATTTTCATTAATTCCCTTGATATTCCTGACCTTTTGTTCATCCAGATGAATTTTTAAATTAATTTTTTCTAGCTCTATAAAATATTTTGGGAGTTTGATTGGTGTGGCACTGAATAAGTAAGGTAATTTAGGTAGAATTATCATTTTTGTTATATTGGCTTGGCCTATCCATGAGCAATTAATATTTTTCCAGTTGTTTATATCTTATTTTATTTATATGAAAAGCATTTTGTAATTGTGTTCATATAGTTCCTGGGTTTCTCTTGGCAGGTGGACTCCCAAATACTTTATATTGCCACCCATATCATTTTACCATTTTTTTGACCTATCTTACAGTGCTGTGGCAGCAGACAACTGATGAAGCAGCACGTACAGATACACTGGGAGCTCTAGTCACAATCCTGCATACATGCAGCCCAGGTCAGAGTGTTATCTTCTCACTGGAAGCAGCAGTGTGATTTCACAGCCCAGTAGGTGTCTGAGCAGTTTTTTTAAGGACCGTGCTGTTCATATCCTGGTGTGACAAGGGAGCTAGAAAGGGTGCCCTAAAAATTGTCTGCTTACCCAACGCTGGCCTGTTTTACCACACAGGCAAGGATACCACACTGCATTCAAAACACAAAAATAATTTACAAAAGTTTCTGCAAAGATGATTTTATTCACCATTGGTATGTGAACTGTGCACACAGTTATAGACAACACAAAATCCAGCAGACCTGAAAGACCAATGAACAGCTCTTCTCATGAGGGAACTCAGCAGACATCACATCAAAATAGCAGCCCTGAGTGAAACAACACTGGCAAATGTACCAACTTACTGAAGTCAGAGCTGGTTGCATGTTTTTTTTTTTTTTCTGGAATGGGC
>NW_027555554.1:0-36513 GCF_003287225.1 Phascolarctos cinereus
TACAGTGATTCAACCATTCTGTGGACAAATTTGTAACTGTGCCAAAGGCCACGAAATCATGCATACCCTTTGATCAAGCAACACCACTACGAACTCTAATCCTCAAGAGATGAAAAAAAAGAGGTAAAAGACCTATACATACAAAAATATTCATAGCAATTGTTTTAGTGGTGGCAAAGAACTGGGGATTGATGAAAGCAGAGAATATTTCCCTTAAAGCACGAAAGGATAAATTGAATTGCTTTGCTTGAGTTTACCCCACAAATTTAATATGCAACTGTTTAGAATTATGTGATACACAAAGCAAATGAACTATGCTGTTCTAGCACCACCCTTTTCATCATCATCCTAGAATTTCAAATTCTCTTCTTCACCAGGCACTAAAATTACTGTTAGTGGAACATGCTGACCATGAAAGGAGAATTTTCTTGTAGTAAAAGTAATGTTATTCTTTAGGATCGGTTCTAGCTTTTTTAGGTCCTCCTATTTAAGTTAATCTTGAGACAGCATAGACTGTAAAACTGCACTTTGTAATTCCAAGCATGTTGCAATTTTACCAATGCTCTCCTTTTGCTCTTCTGTGAATCCATATTTACTGTGTTGAGCCTGAGATTTTTTTTTCTGAAGATGTCTTACTGATGTGTGATCCTCATCTATCATCTCTGCCAGCAGCCTCCATGAGTTGAAGTCAGTAGCCCTTCAAGAGCTGGTGTTCCAGTGCTGAAAAAGCTTCCGGATCTCCTCTGACCTGGATTATTCAGTCCTTTTCCAGCCCCACTTTGCTCATACCTGAAGGCTCTAGGGAGTCATCACCACTGGCTCACTCTGTTGGAGGAATTGCTTCATTCATTGTTGATGTCACCACCACCTCCTCCCACTCAAGAGCCACTTGAAAATTTGTTTTTCACATGCAAATGGAAAGGAGGTCACATCTTTAATTGTTTCTATGACCAATAGTAATCTCAATCAAGCTGAACCCTCTTGTCCATCAGTGATCATCAGTGAATCAGAAAGGACTGCCAGGAGCAACCCCCCTGTCCCTGTACCCAATCATTGCTTTAACTGTACATGGAATATCAGTCAATTAGTCAATATATATCGTTAAGTGACTACTAGGTTCCAGACACAGTACTGGGCCCTGGGGGTAGAAATAATGGAGAGACAGCATAAAAGCAATAATGCAGAAACAAGGTATGTAGAGAGCATGGACAGAGGGTAGGCATTAGAATTTAGGAGGACCCAGACTTTTCTCAAGTCTACTTAGCTCTAGAAACAAGGGGCGATTTACCAGGAACATAAACACTTCCCAAGGTGCCTTCACCATACATGAACTACATCTCTCTGTGAGTCACAGGATGATACATAGATAAAACAGAGTGACATCAAAGGCTGGCCTGGCTGTCTATCACATGAGGACTAGAAGGTGGAGGCAGGAAAACAAAAATGAACAGAGGTGATGCCCCTAACCAACCTGATTTCAAAGAAGAAGTCACATTATAAGCATGTTGTTCAGACATAGATGGGGAGATAGCCTCTGAGGTTGCTTCCAGTTCTGATATTCTGTGTGACCTAGTCATATGGATTTAATCAGATCTGTAGAAAAGTAGATGAATCGTAACAGGTTAGAGGAAATAAGTTTCTTCCCCCCCTCATTACAGAAATTATCTAAATTGAGGGTCATTTTTCCCTCTTGCTAAACAATAACGAGGAAATAAGCTATTACTGGTGATGGCTGCCATTCAGGATGGTATAAAAGAGCCCTGTGGGGTCAGGAGACTTTCAAACTCAAGTCACCCACTCACCTGGAAACAAACCCAGAAGCTCAATCCACCAACACCATGGTCAGCTCCTGTTGTGGCTCTACCTGCTCTGGCCAGAGCTGTGGCTCTGGCTGCTGTGCCCCCTGTTGCTGCAGGACTGGCTGCTGCTTCCGACCTCCCTGCTACCAGAGCACCTGCTGCAGGACCAACTGCTACAGGCCCACCTGCATTGTGTCCACCTGCTGCCGCCCTAGCTGCTGTGGGTCCAGCTGCTGCCAGCCCTGCTGCCAGCTGCTGTGGGTCCAGCTGCTGCCAGCCTGCTGCCGCCCAGCTGCTGTGGGTCCAGCTGCTGCCAGCCCTGCTGCCGCCCAGCTGCTGTGGGTCCAGCTGCTGCCAGCCCTGCTGCCGCCCCAGCTGCTGTGGGTCCAGCTGCTGCCAGCCCTGCTGCCGCCCCACTTGCTGCCAGACCACCTGCTGCAGAACCACCTGCTGCCGCCCAGCCTGCTGTGGTTCCTCTTGCTGCTAAATGTACAGACCAGCATATGACTGTTCACCATCCTCAACCCACCCCTGGGAGACATCAGTTCTCTTAATCATGTGAATCAGTATGAGTAGAGTTTGTATAGTTCACCACTTCTAAGCTGATCACAAGAGACCCATTTGGAAACCTTCAGCAGTGGCTGGCTATTTAGGTTCCTTCTTCAGTGCCGACTGTCACCTCTCTGTTGGTCTCTCCTTCTTGCGTGGTTAAGAACTTTGAATTTGATGTTGAGCTTCTCAGGTCAAGCCCTAACCTAATACTCCAATCTTCTTGTCCTCCCTTTTGGCTTTCAATCACCAGATTATGCTGTTTGAGAAGAAAGTTCACTGCTAGACTTTATCTCACCCTAAGATTTCAGTACTGAGATTCCAAAGATTTTTCCTTACTACATTCCCTCTTATGCTGATTTTCCATTGTCTTCAGGCCTGGCAATTTCCAAATAGAACTGAGGTTTCCTGGCAATAAACAAACAAGCCACAAAGCAAGTGGCTTTGCTAATTCTTTCTTACTTTGTGTTTTTTCTTAGTAGTTGGGCAATTCATAGACTCACATAATCCACACCCATCTAGTCCCTCTGCTTAAAGACCTTCAAAGAGGAATAACCTACCACTTCCCAAGGCAGCCCCTTCTACTTTGAGGCAGCTCCAACTGTTTGGAAGATTTTCCCAAACGTGAGAGCTAAAATTTTCCCATTTGCAACTTCCTGCCTTGGCTCTGGGTTCTGCCATTTGTGTTCAAATAGAATAAGTCTGACTTCCCCATGACATTACTTTAAATACTTGAAGACAGATTTTGTGTCCCTCCTGAGTCTTCTTTCCTCCAAGATAAACATCCCAATTCTTTCAACCTGTGCTCATGTGAGATGGACTTTAGGTCTTTCACCATGCTTACCTCCCTCCTGTTTGCTCTCCATTTTAAAGAGTAGACCATGGGCCAAGTCGATTTCCATCACATGATTATAAAATATTATTTGATGGCAACTTGTGCTGTAGCCTAGTGTTGCCTGCCCATGAAAGTTCATTTTAATTGAAGTTTCATTTTTCAGCTGCCTCATTCTTTAGCCTTCCATTCATTTCAGCCATCCTGAAAAACTGGAAAGCTCAAACTTCCATGGAAGCCAATTGGCCGAATACAGACACACGTTTTGGGACTGGGCTTAATTCATGAACCTCCCAGGGAAGCAAGTTTCACAGTTTCTTCCTATCAGTGACAAGAATCCATTCTCTGGCATAAAGCCATTCATCCTTTTGCCCATCCTTCTGTTATAATGCAGGAATATCCATGCCTTTCCCAACAAGAAAAATAACATTGCCACCTCCTGTAACATAATATCATAAGCTTCTCTTGGGCATCAGCATCCTTTTAGGAATTATATTAATGGATGACAGAATAAATTCCAACTCAACTCATCCAGTGTACTCACTTTATTACTTTAGTAAATTCCTTACCTCTGGACCTCACATGTTGCCTGATTCCATAATGATTCCCTCTCTGTACTTTGTGCTGCTGAGGACAAATGTGCACAGCAATTGCATTTCAGGATAAGCAGTACATTTAGATGATGAGATATAGACCTAAATACTCCTGAAGAATACTACTCCTGCCATGCAGTCCTTATTTAATAACAGAGCTCCCATGTTTCTTTTTTCCCCTTTTTTATTTTTAATTTGTTTTCAGTATTCAACACTGAGTTCCCAAAGCTTTTGAGTTTCCAATTTTCCTACCCCTCCCTCCCTAAAATGGCACACAATCTGATATAGGCTACACATATACATTGCTATTAAATATGTTTTCACATTACTGATGTTGTGAGCAAGAATTAGAAGCAATAGGAGGAACACCAGAAAGCTCAAACAAAACACAATAGAAAAAAAAAAACAAATAGTATGCTTCAATCTGCATTCGTACTCCATAATTCTTTTTTTGTATGTGGATAGCATTTTCTACTATGAGGCCTTTGGAGATGTTTTAAATTCTTGTGTTACTGAGAAGGGTTAAGTCTATCAATATTAGTCATCGCACAATTTGGCTGTTACTGTGTACAACGCTCTCCTGATTCTGCTCATTTCACTCAGCATCAACATACAAGTGTTTCCAGGTTTTCTGAAGTCAGCCTGTTCATAATTTCTTATATCACAATAGTATTCCATTACATTCATATACCACAACATGTTTAGCCATTCCCAGTTGACGGCATCCCCAATTTCCAATTCTTTGCCATACAAAAAGAGCTGCTATGAATATTTTTGTACATGGGTCCTTTTCCATTTGTATGATCTCTTTGGGATATAGCCCTAGAAGTGCTATTGCTGTCAAAGGGTATGCACATTTTATAGCCCTTTGGGCATAGTTCCAATTGTTCTCCAAAAATTTGGATCATTTCACAACTCCACCAACAATGCATTAGTGTTCCAATTTTCCCACATCTTTCCAACATTTATCATTTTCCTGTTTTGTCATGTTGGCCAATCTGATAGGTGTGATGTGGTACCTCAGAGTTGTTTTGATTTGCATTTCTCTAATCAATAATGATTTAGAGCATTTTTTCATATGACTATAGATGGCTTTAATTTCTTCATCTGAGAACTGTCTGTTCATATCCTTTGACCATTTATCAATTGGGGAATGGCTTTGTCTTATAAATTTGTCTTAATTCTCTATATATTTTAGAAATGAGGCCTTTATCAGAGAGACTGGTTGTAAAAATTCTTTCCCAATTTTCTACCTTTTCTAATCTTAGTTGCATTGGCTTTGTTTGTGCAAAAACTTTTCAATTTAATGTAATCAAAATTATCCATTTTGCTTTTCTCTGTCTCTCCTGTTTGGTCATGAATTCTTCTGTTCTCCATAGATCTGATAGGTAAACTTTCCTTGTTCTCCCAGTTTACTTAAGTATCAGCCTTTATATCTAAATCATGAACCCATTTTGACTTTATTTTGGTATATGGTGTGAGATTTGTCTATGCCTAGTTTCTGCCATACTCTTTTCCAGTTTTCCCAGCAGTTTTTTTCAAAGAGTGGTTCTTATCCCAGAAGCTGGGGTCTTTGGGTTTATCAAATAATAGATTACTATAGTCATTGACTACTGTGTCTTGCATATTTAACCTATTCCACTGATCCACCACTCTATTTCTTAGCCAGTACCAAGCAGTTTTGATGATTGCTGCTTTATAATACAATTTAAGATCTGGAATTGCTAGGCCACCTTCCCATGCATTTCTTTTCATTAGTTCCTTTGATATTCTGGACCTTTTTTTTTCCAAATGAATCTTGTTATTATTTTTTCTAACTCTATAAAATAATTTTTGGTAGTTTGATTGGTATGGCACTGAATAAGTAAATTAGCTTAGGTAGGATTGTCATTTTTATTATATTAGCTCGGCCTACCCATGAGCAACTGATGTTTTTCCAATTATTTAGATCTGATTTTATTTGTGTGAAAAGTTTTTGTAATTGTGTTCATAGAGTTCCTGGGTTTGTTTGGAGGTAGACTCCTAAATATTTTATAATGTCTACAGTAAGTTTAAATGGAATTTCTCTTTCTATCTCTTGCTGTTCGGCTTTGTTGGTAATATATAGAAATGCTGATGATTTATGTGTTTATTTTATAGCCTGCAACTTTGCTAAAGTTGTTTATTATTTCAAGTAGTTTTTTACTTGATTCTTTAGGATTCTCTAAGTATATCATCATGTCATCTGCAAAGAGTGTTTCTTCTTTGCCTATTCTAATACCTTCAATTTCTTTTTCTTCTCTTATTGCTAAAGCTAACGTTTCCAGTAAAATATTGAATAACAGTGGTGATAATGGACATCCTTGTTTCACCCCGATCTTATTGGAAATGCTATACATATAATGCTTGCTGAAGGTTTTAGTAGATGCTATTATTATTTTAAGGAAGACTCCATTTATACCTATGCTTTCTAGTGTTTTTAATAGGAATGGGTGTTGTATTTTATCAAAAGCTTTTTCTGCATCTATTGAGATGATCATGTGGTTTCTGTTGGTTTTGGTGTTGATATGCTCAATTATGCTGATAGTTTTCCTAATATTGAACCAACCCTGCATTCCTGGTATAAATCCTACCTGGTCATAGTGTATTATTCTTGTGATAAGTTGCTGTAATCTATTTGCTAATATTTTGTTTAAAATTTTTGCATCTATATTCATTAGAAATTGGTCTATAATTTTCTTTCTCTGCTTTGACTCTTCCTGGTTTAGGTATCAACACCATATTTGTATCATAAAAAGAATTTGGTAAGACTCCTTCTTCACCTATTTTCCCAAATAGTCTATATAGTATTGGAATTAATTGTTCTTTAAATGTTTGATAGAATTCTCATGTAAATCCATCTGGCCCTGGAGATTTTTTCCTAGGGAGTTCATCAATGGCTTGTTCAATTTCTTTTTCTGAGATGGGGTTATTTAAGTATTTTACTTCCTCTTCTGTTAATCTGGGCAATTTATATTTTTGTAAATATGTATCCATTTCACTAAGATTGTCAAATTTGTTGGCATATAGTTGGGCAAAATAATTCCTAATTATTTTTTAATTTCCTCTTCCTTGGTGGTATTCTTCTTTTCATTCTTGATACTAGTAATTTGGTTTTCTTCTTTCTTTTTTTAATTAAATTAACCAAAGGTTTATCTATTTTATTGTTTTTTTCATAAAACCAGTTCTTATTTATTATTTATATTTTTTCTTAATTTCAATTTTATTAATTTTCCTTTGGTTTTCAATATTTCTAATTTGGTTTATTGAGGATTTTTAATTTGTTCTTTTTCTAGTTTTTTTAGTTGTATGCCCAATTTATTAATCTCCTCTTTTTCTATTTTATTATGTAAGCATTTAGAGATATAAAACTTCCCCTAAGAACTGCTTTCGCTGCATCCCATAAGTTTTGGTATGTTGTCTCATTATTGTCATTCTCTTGAATGAAATTATTTATTGTTTCTATGATTTGTTGTTTGACCCAATCATTTTTTAGGATTAGATTATTTAGTTTCCAATTATTTTTTTAGTCTATCTTTCCATGGCCCTTTATTACATATAATTTTTATTGCATCATGATCTGAAAAGGATGCATTTAATATTTCTGCCTTTCTGCATTGGATTGTGAGGTTTTTATGCCCTAGTACATGGTCAATTTTTGTGTATGTGCCATGTACCAGAAAAAAAGTATATTCCTTTCTATCCCATTCAGTTTTCTCCAGAGGTCTATCATACCTAACTTTTCTAATGTTCTATTCACCTCTTAACTTTTGTGGTTAGATTTATCTAGTCAGAGAGGGGAGGTTCAGGTCCCCCACTAGTATAGTTTTGCTGTCTATTTCTTCCTGTAACTCCCTGAACTTCTCCTCTAAGAATTTGGATGCTATACCATTTGGTGCATATATGTTTAGTAATGATATTACTTCATTGTCTATGGTGCCTTTTAGCAGGATGTAGTTTCCTTCCTTATCTCTTTTGATTAGATCTATTTTTGCTTTTGCTTTGTCTGAGATCAGGATTGCTACCCCTGTTTTTTTACTTCAGCTGAGCATAAATATTCTGCTGCAGCCTTTTACCTTTACCCTGTATGTGTCACTCTTTTTCAAATGTGTTTCCTGTAAACAACATATTGTAGGATTATGGTTTTTAATCCATTCTGCTATCCACTTCCATTTTATGGGAGAGTTCATCCCATTCACATTCACAGTTATGATTACTATCTGTGTCTTTTTCTCCATCCTTTCCCCCCATTTATGCTTTTTTTCTTTTTCTCCTTTCTCCCTCACTAGTGTTTTGCTTTTGACCACTGCCTCCCATCTCCCTCCCTTTTATTCCCTCCCTTTTCTTCCCCTTTACCTTACTGCTTCTTCCCTCCCTTCTTCCCCTCTTTTCTTTCCCCTTTTCCCTCCCTCTGCCTATAGGGCAAGTTAGATTTCTATACCTAACTGATTATGTTTTCCCTTCTTGAGCCAAATCTGATGAGAGTAAGGTTCAAACAATGCTCCTCACCCTCCTTTCCCTCTGCTGTAATAGGTTTTTGTGCCTTTTCCTGTAATGTAATTTACCTTGTCTGCCTCCTCCTTTCTCAGTACATTTTCTAAGATCAGATTAATCCACTTACTTGGATCCATTTAACCCACTTGATTAGATTTTTTTTATCATTACATCAAAGTCAACTAATATCCACCCCTTTATGTATATCCTTTAACATGGTGTAATAACAATACAGTTCTCAAGAGTTAAGTGTCATCATTCCCTTGTAGGGATGTAAACACTGCCCTTATTAACAACATTGTATCTTTCTGTCCCATTTACCTTTTTATGTCTTCTTGAGTCTGTACTTGAAGATCAAATTTTTGTTGAGCTCTGGTCTTTTTATCAGGAAGGTTTGGAAGTCTCCTATTTTTGAATATCCATCTCCTCCCTGAAAAAATGATGCTCATTTTGCTGGGTATTGATCCTTGGCTGTAATCCAAGCTCCTTTGCCTTACGGAATATCATGTTCCATGCCCTCAGTCTTTTAATGTAGAAGCTGCAAGGTCCTGTGTAATCCTGACTGTGGTTCCATGATATTTAAATTGTTTCTTTCTGGCTGCTTGCAGCATTTCTCTTTGATCTGGTAATTTTGGAATTTGCTATTATATTCCTTGGTGTTTTCAATTTGGGATCTCTTTCAGGGGTGATCGGTGGATTCTTTCTATGGTTATTTTACCCTCTGTTTCTAGGACCTCAGGGCAGTTTTCCTTGATGATTTCCTGAAAGATATTGTCCAAGCTCTTTTTTTTTTTGGTCATGATTTTCAGGTAGACCAATAATTTTTAAATTGTCTCTCTGGATCGATTTTCCAGGTTTGTTTTACTGAAGGTATTTTACGTTTTCATCTATTTTTTCATTTTTTGTTTCTGTTTGACTGATTCTTGCTCTCTCATAGAGTCATTATTCCATTTGTCCAATTCTATTTTTAACAAATTGTTTTCTTCTTATTTTGTACTCCTTCTCATTGGCCAATTGTATTTTTTTAGGGACTTGTTTTCTTCAGTGTACTTTTTTTTTCCAATTGACCAATTGTATTTTTTAAGGACTTGTTTTCTATACCTAATTTTTGTCCTTCCTTTTCCAAGCTATTGACTCTCTCTTGCATATCTCTCATTTCTTTTCCCATTTTTTTCTTCTACCTTTCTCATTTGACTTTTAAAATCCTTCTTGAGTTCTTCTAAGAAGGCTTTTTGGGCTTCAGACCAGTTCATATTCCTTTTTGAGGTTCCAGATGTGGGTTTGTTGACAATGTTGTCCTCTTCAGAATTTCTACCTAGATCTTCATTATTCTCATAATGTGACTCTATCATATCTTTCTTTTTGCTCATGGTGTTTGCTTATTTCCTGGTCTTTAAAGAAATTGAGCTCTCCTACTGGGGAGCAGAGGGCCCTCACCCAAGCTTCTTGTGTTGGGAGCCTAGGGCCTGGTCACTGGTTTTGTGTGCTGGAGCCTCTGATGTTGGCAGTTGGAGGCTGTAAGGTTCTGGTAGCTTACCTGGTGTTGGGCTGGAATCAGTAACACTGTAACTCTAGGGGTAGGATTGGGTGGTGTGACCCCTTGAGATTTCCTGATTACCTGGGCATTTCATTCCTTTCATTTTCTTTAGTTCCTTTCAGACGGATGTTTCAGGGTGTTTATCTGCCTGGGGCCCTTTGTTGCTTCCCTTAGTTTTGCTGAGGCGCTGGGAAACCCAGTTGCTGTAGAATGCTGGGGCACCTGGTGGTTTTCCAAGCTGGTTTTCCACCAGTTCCCCCACCCTCACTGAGTCACTTGGAAGTCTAGGTGTTGGTGTTTACCTGCTCCACCACCTGGGTTTCAGGATCTCCTCCTGGTAATGCTGAGGTGGGTCTTTCTGCTAGCTTGCTGGGATGCCTCCTGTTCTGTACTGCTCCTTTTCCCCCAGGGCAAGAGTGGCCTTTCCAGTTAATCCCTCAAGCTACCTGGGCTACTGGACTACTGCACCCCATCTTTCTTCTGGTTCAGCTGTTCCAGGGTTTTTCCTGGGGCATTATTGTCTGGGCTTTCAGAGGTTAATAAGGGAGTGTAAGAGTGACTTACTTCTTACTCCACCATCTTAGCTCCTGGAAGCAGTAGTCCCATGTTTCTAATAATGATTGTCTTAAAACTACTTTGTTTCCCTAATACTTTCTTATGTAACATTATCATTTACTGGCTTTGTGACCTTGGATCAATCATCTTCCCTTGCCAGGCCATATCTTTACACTGAGTGGGTTGGACTAGATAACATGTAAGGTCCCTTTCACCTCTAATCTCTAGACATGCTATAACACCCAAGATGTTAATGAGAGTGAATACCTGGTTATAAAGAGATTACAGGAATGCTTGTACTAACACTGCACAGAGGAATGGCAACACTTGGCAACTCTACTCCTCATTTTGCAGTCTCATGTAGCAGTTCCAGAGTGGAGAAAATCACTTGCAGTCACAAAGGAGCAAACACCCAATCTTGGAAGACTAGAGCACAGAATGGCAAGGCAGAGATCAGACCTCTCCTTATATCATACCACCTTGTAAGTACTAAAAACTTAAAGGATACAGACCTAGCTGTGAAAGGTCTGCTCTCTGATTTGCTTGTGTGTGCTGTACTTTTGGGTGGTGAAGCTCTCAATATAGCTGCTGCTTCTATTGCTTCAACCAATACTGGTGCTAACTAGTAAATAGCTGGTGTCACTTCAACCATACTGCATTCCTGGCCAGCTACCACCATAGTATGCACAGATTTCTCTTCCTGTTTACCTAAGCTGCCCTGGGACGCAAAAATAACTCACTTTGATTTTTTTTTATTAGTTATCCCACAAAGAATTTGGTTTGATGCACTTATTTTAATTCTTTAAAGTAGAATGTTGGGAGACCTGAGAAAGAAATGATAAATTTACTCCAAGGTCTTGGCTCTGTAAACCAGGGTTTTATTACCTTGAAGCACTTTGCTTATTGTGTGAAAATGAACCTCAGTGGGTATTTAAGTTAAAGGAAGAAATTTACACTTTTCATAGTGATACTAATGTATATATGCATGTATATGTATGAATGTATGTATATGTAATGTATAAATATATAAACACATACACAAACACAAAACAGATATGCATACAATTTGTATATTATATATGCATATATTATATGTACAAATATAATACATATATAATATAATAGATACATATATAATTTTATAATAAATTTCTGTATTGGGTATTTATAATAAATAAATTCTATGATAAAAATTTCAAACTAAAATTAGGATATGATAAAGTTTTAAAAGCTGAGTAAAAAAAATTTAAATTAAACATTTACAAAAACTTGAAGCTAGAAGTAATAGATTTCTGAGATTTTTGTGTTTTTGTAATTTGAAAAATGTTTGTCACAGAATCAAACATAAGAAAGTAAAGGTAGGTTTAATAATCACTTTAACAATCTTGTGAAGAAATTCTCATTGTATTTTAAAGACTTAGAGCTTTATAAGTATAAATAGATAGTGAGCTCATGTGTTATCGACATATATTTAATATTTGGTTTTATGCCATATGAACAATTCAAGCTCATTGACTTGTCTATATAGGCCAAGGAAACAGTTGAGCATCCAGCAGAGACATAGCCACAGATAACCTCTGTACTTTCCTTTCATTTGGATGGACTAACACAACCAACAGATTCTACATTACTGAACATGTAATTATGTTAGTCTTTCTGCTAAACTTTAATTTATTTTTAATTAAGAAAAATCTGTTTTCTCTCAGGGGCAGCTGGGTGGTATGGTGAATATAACACTAGGTCTGGAGTCAGTAGGATCTGAGTTCAAATCTAGCCTTAGTAACTGTGAGATCCTGGGAAAGCCAATCAACCCCTGTTTGCCTCAGTTTGCTCAACTGTAAAATGAGGTACAGAAGGAAATGGCAAGCCATTCTAGTATCTTTGCAAGGAAACCCCAAATGAGGTCATGAGTCAGACATGACTGAATGATGGAACAATAACAACAGCATTTTCTTTCTCCCTCTCCCACCAAGCCCCACTGGAAAAATAAAAATAAATCCCTTGTAACAAATACGCACTTCAGCAAAACAAGCCCCTGAGTTGGCCATTTCTAAATACTCTGTCTCATTCTGCACCCAAGGTCCATTTTCTTGCTGTATGGAAGTAGCAAGTTTCATTATCTAGAATCGTAGTTGGTCATTATATAAATAGGAGTTCTCAAGGCTTTAAAGTTATAAATATTGATACTCACTTTACCACTTCATGAATTTGTGATTTCCGTGTAGGGTGTATGCCTTCCACCAATGCCATTCTTATTCCCCCTGTGACTTAGTAGATGGCATCTGAGTCATTCTGTGCTCAGAAATGTCATCACTCTGGTGATGGCCATTTGGAGATGACCATTGCCAGTGTGTCTATGCCGGACCTTGGGTAATAGACCCATAGAACTTGAGAGTTTGTGATCTATGGGCATAGCATGTAAGAACCCACAGCAATGTCTACATCACCTTGAAGCATCAGAGAAAGACTTCAGGAAACATAGCATACAAAAAGCATACCACGTCTATAGATTGGAGATGAAAGGAACATTACATGTTATCTAGTCCAACCCACTCAGTGTAAAGATATGACCCAGCAAGGAAAGTTGATTGATTCAACATCAAAAAGCTGGTAAGTGATAATATAACAAAGGAAAATATTTGGGAGACAAAACAGTTTTAAGAGAATCATTATTAGAAACACAGGAGGCCTGCTATTAAGTAAGGACTGCCTTGCAGGAGTACTATTCTTAAGGAGTGTTTCGGCCTATGTCTCATCATATAAATGTACCTCTTATCCTCAAATGCAATTGCTGTGCATATTTGTCCTCAGCAGCACAAAGTACAGAGAGGGAATCATTATGGAATCAGGCAACAGATGAAGTCCAGAGGTAAGGAATTTACTAAAGTAATAAAGTGAGTACACTGGATGAGTTGAGTTGGAATTTATTCTGTCATCCATTAATATAATTCCTAAAAGGATGCTGATGCCCAAGAGAAGCTTATGATATTATGTTACAGGAGGTGGCAATGTTATTTTTCTTGTTGGGAAAGGTATGGACATTCTTGCATTATACCAAAATGATGGGCAAAAGGATGAATGGCTTTATGCCAGAGGATGGATTCTTGTCACTGAAAGGAAGAAACTGTGAAACTTGCTTCCCTGGGAGGTTCATGAATTAAGCCCAGTTCCAAAACGTGTGTCTGTATTCGGCCAATTGGCTTCCATGGTAGCGTGAGCTTTCCAGTTTTTCAGGATGGCTGAAATGAATGGAAGGCTAAAGAATGAGGCAGCTGAGAAATGAAACTTCAATTAAAAAGAACTTTCAGGGCAGGCAACACTAAGCTACAGCACATGTTGCCATCAGAATATATTTTATAATCACGTGATGGAAATCGACTTGGCCCATGGTCTACTCTTTAAAATGGAGAGCAAACACGAGGAAGGTAAGCATGGTGAAAGACCTAAAGTCCATCTCACATGAGCACAGGTTGAAAGAATTGGGATGTTTATCTTGGAGGAAAGAAGACTCAGGAGGGACACAAAATCTGTCTTCAAGTATTTAAAGTAATGTCATGGGGAAGTCAGACTTACTCTGTTTGGACACAAATGGCAGAACCCAGAGCCAAGGCAGGAAGTTGCAAATGGGAAAATTTAGCTCTCACGTTTGGGAAAATCTTCCAAACAGTTGGAGTTGCCTCAAAGTAGAAGGGGCTGCCTTGGGAAGTGGTAGGTTATTCCTCTTTGAAGGTCTTTAAGCAGAGGGACTAGATGGGTGTGGATTATGTGAGTCTATGAATTGCCCAACTACTAAGAAAAAACACAAAGTAAGAAAGAATTAGCAAAGCCACTTGGCTTTGTGGCTTGTTTGTTTATTGCCAGGAAACCTCAGTTCTATTTGGAAATTGCCAGGCCTGAAGACAATGGAAAATCAGCATAAGAGGGAATGTAGTAAGGAAAAATCTTTGGAATCTCAGTACTGAAATCTTAGGGTGAGATAAAGTCTAGCAGTGAACTTTCTTCTCAAACAGCATAATCTGGTGATTGAAAGCCAAAAGGGAGGACAAGAAGATTGGAGTATTAGGTTAGGGCTTGACCTGAGAAGCTCAACATCAAATTCAAAGTTCTTAACCACGCAAGAAGGAGAGACCAACAGAGAGGTGACAGTCGGCACTGAAGAAGGAACCTAAATAGCCAGCCACTGCTGAAGGTTTCCAAATGGGTCTCTTGTGATCAGCTTAGAAGTGGTGAACTATACAAACTCTACTCATACTGATTCACATGATTAAGAGAACTGATGTCTCCCAGGGGTGGGTTGAGGATGGTGAACAGTCATATGCTGGTCTGTACATTTAGCAGCAAGAGGAACCACAGCAGGCTGGGCGGCAGCAGGTGGTTCTGCAGCAGGTGGTCTGGCAGCAAGTGGGGCGGCAGCAGGGCTGGCAGCAGCTGGACCCACAGCAGCTGGGGCGGCAGCAGGGCTGGCAGCAGCTGGACCCACAGCAGCTGGGGCGGCAGCAGGGCTGGCAGCAGCTGGACCCACAGCAGCTGGGGCGGCAGCAGGGCTGGCAGCAGCTGGACCCACAGCAGCTAGGGCGGCAGCAGGTGGACACAATGCAGGTGGGCCTGTAGCAGTTGGTCCTGCAGCAGGTGCTCTGGTAGCAGGGAGGTCGGAAGCAGCAGCCAGTCCTGCAGCAACAGGGGGCACAGCAGCCAGAGCCACAGCTCTGGCCAGAGCAGGTAGAGCCACAACAGGAGCTGACCATGGTGTTGGTGGATTGGGCTTCTGGGTTTGTTTCCAGGTGAGTGGGTGACTTGAGTTTGAAAGTCCCCTGACCCCACAGGGCTCTTTTATACCATCCTGAATGGCAGCCATCACCAGTAATAGCTTATTTCCTCGTTATTGTTTAGCAAGAGGGAAAAATGACCCTCAATTTAGATAATTTCTGTAATGAGGGGGGGAAGAAACTTATTTCCTCTAACCTGTTACGATTCATCTACTTTTCTACAGATCTGATTAAATCCATATGACTAGGTCACACAGAATATCAGAACTGGAAGCAACCTCAGAGGCTATCTCCCCATCTATGTCTGAACAACATGCTTATAATGTGACTTCTTCTTTGAAATCAGGTTAGTTAGGGGCATCACCTCTGTTCATTTTTGTTTTCCTGCCTCCACCTTCTAGTCCTCATGTGATAGACAGCCCAGGCCAGCCTTTGATGTCACTCTGTTTTATCTATGTATCATCCTGTGACTCACAGAGAGATGTAGTTCATGTATGGTGAAGGCACCTTGGGAAGTGTTTATGTTCCTGGTAAATCGCCCCTTGTTTCTAGAGCTAAGTAGACTTGAGAAAAGTCTGGGTCCTCCTAAATTCTAATGCCTACCCTCTGTCCATGCTCTCTACATACCTTGTTTCTGCATTATTGCTTTTATGCTGTCTCTCCATTATTTCTACCCCCAGGGCCCAGTACTGTGTCTGGAACCTAGTAGTCACTTAACGATATATATTGACTAATTGACTGATATTCCATGTACAGTTAAAGCAATGATTGGGTACAGGGACAGGGGGGTTGCTCCTGGCAGTCCTTTCTGATTCACTGATGATCACTGATGGACAAGAGGGTTCAGCTTGATTGAGATTACTATTGGTCATAGAAACAATTAAAGATGTGACCTCCTTTCCATTTGCATGTGAAAAACAAATTTTCAAGTGGCTCTTGAGTGGGAGGAGGTGGTGGTGACATCAACAATGAATGAAGCAATTCCTCCAACAGAGTGAGCCAGTGGTGATGACTCCCTAGAGCCTTCAGGTATGAGCAAAGTGGGGCTGGAAAAGGACTGAATAATCCAGGTCAGAGGAGATCCGGAAGCTTTTTCAGCACTGGGACACCAGCTCTTGAAGGGCTACTGACTTCAACTCATGGAGGCTGCTGGCAGAGATGATAGATGAGGATCACACATCAGTAAGACATCTTCAGAAAAAAAAATCTCAGGCTCAACACAGTAAATATGGATTCACAGAAGAGCAAAAGGAGAGCATTGGTAAAATTGCAACATGCTTGGAATTACAAAGTGCAGTTTTACAGTCTATGCTGTCTCAAGATTAACTTAAATAGGAGGACCTAAAAAAGCTAGAACCGATCCTAAAGAATAACATTACTTTTACTACAAGAAAATTCTCCTTTCATGGTCAGCATGTTCCACTAACAGTAATTTTAGTGCCTGGTGAAGAAGAGAATTTGAAATTCTAGGATGATGATGAAAAGGGTGGTGCTAGAACAGCATAGTTCATTTGCTTTGTGTATCACATAATTCTAAACAGTTGCATATTAAATTTGTGGGGTAAACTCAAGCAAAGCAATTCAATTTATCCTTTCGTGCTTTAAGGGAAATATTCTCTGCTTTCATCAATCCCCAGTTCTTTGCCACCACTAAAACAATTGCTATGAATATTTTTGTATGTATAGGTCTTTTACCTCTTTTTTTTTCATCTCTTGAGGATTAGAGTTCGTAGTGGTGTTGCTTGATCAAAGGGTATGCATGATTTCATGGCCCTTTGGCACAGTTACAAATTTGTCCACAGAATGGTTGAATCACTGTACAACTTCATCGACAATGCCTTAGTGTCTCCATTCTTCCATATGCCCTCCAACATTCATCATTTTCAAGTTCTGTCATATTAGTCAACCTGATAGGTATGGGTTGGTAGCTCAGAGTTGTTTTAATTTGCATTTCCCTAATTAACAGTGTTTTAGAATTTTTTTTGTATGACTATGGATAGTTTTGGTCACTTCATCTGAAAACTGCCTGTTCATATCTTCTGACCATTTATCAATTGAGGAATGGTTCTTATTTCTATAAATTTGAGAAATGAGGTCTTTATTGGAGAAACACACTAAATTTTTTCCACAGTTATGATGACTACATGTTTCACTCCATTCTACTTTCCCCTTGTTTAGCCTACTGTCTCTCCTTTCACCCTGTCCATTATCAAAAGTGTTTGCTTCTGAATTTTGCCTCCCTGCTACTGGCCCTCCCTTCTACCAGCACCTCGCTTTTCTTATCCACTTGCCTTCCTGCTTTCCTGTACGGTAAGATAGATTTCTACATCCAGCTGGATTGTATATGTTATTTCTTCTTGGAGACAACTCCAATGAGAGTAAGGTTCACTCACTTCCCTGCCCCACTTCCCCCATCTTTCCCCTCCACTGTAAAAGCTCTTTTGTGAACTCTTTTATGTCTGCCAATTTACCCCATTTTATTTCCCCTTTTCACTTTCTCCCAGTCTATTCTTTTTTCTCACCCCTTAATTTAATGTTTTTAGACAATCATCCCATCACATTCAAATCATACCTCTTCCCTCTATCTATGTATACTCCCTTTAACTGCCCTAATAATGAGAAAGTTTTTCGGAACTACAAGTACCATTTTCCCATGTAAGAATATGAACAGTTTACCCTCATTGAATCCCTTATGATTCTCTTTCCTGTTTTCTCTTTTTATGCTTCTCTGAAGTTTTGTGCTTCAGAGTCAGATTTTCTATTCAGCTCTGCTCTATTCATCAGGAATTCTCGAAGGTCCTCTATTTCGTCAAATGTCCATTTTTTCCACCTGAAGATTTATACCTAGTTTTTCTGGGCAGGCAATTCTTGGTTGTAATCCTAGCTCTTTTGCCCTCTGGAATATCATATTTTAAGCCCTCTGATCCTTCAGTGTAGGTACTGCAAAATCTTCTGTTATCCTCACTGTGGCTCCAGGATACTAGGATGGTTTCCTTCTGGCTGCTTGCAGTATTTCCCCCTTCTCCTGGGAGCTCTGCAATTTGGCCATAATATTCCTGGAAGTTTTCACTTTGGGATCTCTATCAGGAGATGATTGGTGGATGCTTTTCATTTCAATTTTACCCTCTGGTTTTAGATTATCAGGGCAGATTTCCTTGATGATTTCTTGAAAAATGATATCTAGGCTCTTTTGTTGATCACGGCTTTCAGGTAGTCCAATAAGTTTTCAATTATCTCTCCTGGATCTATTTTCCAGGTCAGTTGTTTTTTCAAAGAGATATTTCTTTTTTTCTTCTATTTTTTTCATTCTTATGATTTTGTTTAACTCATTCTTGATGTCTCATAAAGTCATTAGCTTCCACTCCCCAGATTACAATTTTTAAGGAGTTATTTCCTTCAGTAAGCTTTTGTGCCACCTTTTCAATTTGTCCAGGTCTCCTTTATAAGGAGTACTTGTCTTCAGTGAATTTTTGTAAACCTTTTTTCCATTTGACTACTTCTGCTTTTTAAGGAGTTCTTCTCATGAAGTGAATTTTCGTATGCCTTTTTTTCCCGTTAGCCAACTCGGCTTTTCAAGGCCTTCTCTTCACTGTATTTCTGTGCATCTTTTACTATTTGGCCTATTCTGTTTTTTAAGGTGCTATTTTCTTCAGTATGGTTTTGTGTGTGTGTGTGTGTGTGTGTGTGTGTGTGTGTGTGTGTGTGTTCATGTGTGCACGCGCACATGTGCGTGCCTCCTTTACCAAGCTGTTGGCACATTTTTCATGATTGTCTTGCATCACTCTCATTTCTCTTCCCAGTTTGTCTTCTACCTCTCTTTCTTATACCTTTAAAAACACTTTTAATTCCTTTTGTACTCTTTCATGGCCTGCAGCCAGTCCTTATTTTCCGTTGAGGCTTTGGAGGTAGCAATTTTGACTTTTTGTGGTTTTTTCTGAGCGTGTGTTTTGATTTTCCTTGTCACCACATCAACTTTCTATGCTCAGGATATTTTTCTGCTGTTTGCTCATTTTTTAGCCTTTTTCTCAACTTTTACCTCTATGGTAAAGTGGGTCTCTGCTTGCAGGGTGGAGGGGGCACCATCCTGAGCTTCCGGGGTTTTGGTGTGGCTGTTTAAATAGGCTATTCTGGAGACCTGTAAATTTTCGTTTCTTCCAAAGAAGCTTGATCTAAGGAGAGGTGTGTTTGCAACTCTCCTGGACTGTGCTCTCATCTGCGAGGGATCACAAGCAGTTTTTTCCACCCTGGAACTGTGTCCAGCATCCCAGGTCCCCTGTGGCCACGAGCAGTGATATGTTAGTGCTCTTCTTCACCCTGAGACTGAGGCCCAGGACTGTGACTCAAATCCATATATGGGCAATTCAATAGAACTCTACCCCTTGTGGCAGCAAGTGGACCCCTGTAATCTCCTTCTGACCAGTTGTGTGACCTCTCTTACTATCTATGCCTGAGAAGTCCAGAAACCCTGCACTGCCATCACTGATTCAGTTGCCCCAAAGGCCACTGCTGTTTGGGTGGGCACAGCCTGTATTGGACTGTGGTCCACTCTCATCCTGGTGCAGCAGACCTTTCCTGTCAACCTTAAAAATTGTCTTGGTTGGGAAAGTTGCTCCTTCCCATCCACTTGTGTGTTCTGCCATTTCAGAATTTGTCTTGGGACACTGTTTAAAGTTGTTTGGAGGGGTTTGGGGGAGAGCTGTGGAGAGACCCAAGCTTTTCTCCACCATCTTGCCAGAACTTAACCTTTTACAAATTTGTATTGATATCTGTATTATCAACATCATTTATGAATGTGCCCCTCCTTCTTTTCCTACTCAATTGGCCACGTCTTATAAACAAAATAATAAAAATGAGGAGGGAAAAAAGAGACAGTTCATCAAAATTAGCAAACATATTCATCAGGTCCACAAGCAATTTTCCTCCACCTCTACAAAGAGAGGAGGGAGATAAAATTTATCTTCCCTTCCCTCTCCTTCTCTTGCCTTTCTTTCCTTTCCCACTTCTTTCTTCCCTTCCTCTCCCCTTCTTTCATATCCCTTCCCTCACATTCCTTCCACTTCCCCCAACTCAACTCACCTTCCATTCCCTCTTCTTCCCTTGCCTGCCCTCATCTTCCTTTCTGCTCCTTTCCTCTCACTTCCCTCACCTTCCCTTCCCTCTCCTGATTTCTAACCCCTCTCTTTTCCTCCTTTCCCTTCTGATCCTCTCCTCTCCTTTCTCTTCTCTCCTGCAGTGACAAACTTGGTTATTTTAAGGATGAAGGATCCTCTGACACAATTCTGCTATTTCTCTGGGGATGTATCCTAAGGGAAAACATTTCCTTTCTCTAAGTCTCAGTTGCCTTGGTTCTAAAAGGCAACGATTGGGTTATATTACCTCTAAGTTTTCTTCCACCTCCAAAATGCAATGGACATACCCACAAATAGAGACCCATTGACATTCATCGCAGACATAGAATTTCTCATGTCTATTATTCACACCCATGTCTAAGTGAGCCCAAGTAGCCCAAAACAGAAGGATGTTTTAATTTCTTGGCAAATTTCTTCTGCCACCACCAAATGGAACAGAGAGCAATCACCTTCAAAAGCTTATAGTCTTTCTCTTTCACTAATTCAGCAAGAACCATACATTCCAAATGCTCCTCAGCAGAGCAAAGCCAGTCATGGTGACCACAACCTGCTGTAGTATATGTGGAGATCACTAGGAACAAACACTATGGAGGAAGGTCGTTATAAATACAGTCATAATGCTCACTTTAATTTGGCATACCTTAACAATAATCACACTGTGGGCCACTATCTCTCTCACTTCCCTTATTTTGACTCCAAAACAAGGAACAGAACAATTATGCTCAACTCTATTTCTCACCAAGGAAACCTTATTGATTCCCTTTGAGGCCCAGGTCCATTTCCTTGGTTGTGGGACAAAACCACTTAGTCAACAAACACCTGCACCCTGACAAGGAAATTTTCCTATTCTCTATCCAAATGACAGAAATCTTCCTCCCCTTCTTCCCCTTCCTCCCCTCTCTTTTCTGGCATAGAACCTAAAAGAAAAGTCCAGGCGGGATACATTAATTATTTTGGACCAGGAAAAGACATTGAGGATCCAGGAAAACTGTCCTCCAGTTGTAGGACTGTCATGTTGAAGCCAGGAATTTAGTTGCTTCAACTTGGCCACAGAGGCCAGAACTAGGAGCAATGGGAAGATGTTGAAGATAGTAATATGTAGGCTTGAGAGAAGGAAAAACTTGCTATTAATAACTGTCCTAACAATGATGACATGCTTTAAGGTGCACATAAACAAGTGGCAAAAGACAAGGGGTGATTCAAAAATAAAGCATTAATTGAAAAGTCTTAAGTGGAGAAGCAATTGCTTTTTTGTTCTGGCCAAGTTAGAACATTTAACCTAAAAAAATGTTACTGATTAATCTGATGATCACTTTTTTTTTACATCATGAAACAAATAAGGAAATAAACAGGAGCTAGCAATGGCAACCATTTAGAAGTGGGGTATAAAAGAGGTCTATGAGGCCAGCAGACATCCATACTCAAGAAACTCACTCACCAGGAAACCAACCCAGAAACTCAATCCCCCAACACCATGGTCAGCTCCTGTTGTGGCTCCACCGGCTGTGGCCAAAGCTGTGGTTCTGGCTGCTGTCAGCCCTGCTGCCGCCCCTGCTGCTGTTTGACCA
Source organism: Phascolarctos cinereus (assembly GCF_003287225.1). Classification (NCBI taxonomy): domain Eukaryota; kingdom Metazoa; phylum Chordata; class Mammalia; order Diprotodontia; family Phascolarctidae; genus Phascolarctos; species Phascolarctos cinereus. The sequence continues at coordinate 21,841 of NW_027555554.1, forward strand.
GCTGCTGCCAGCCCTGCTGCCGCCCCAGCTGCTGCGGGTCCAGCTGCTGCCAGCCCTGCTGCCGCCCCTGCTGCTGCATTTCTAGCTGCTGCCAGCCCTGCTGCCGCCCCAGCTGCTGCGGGTCCAGCTGCTGCCAGCCCTGCTGCCGCCCCAGCTGCTGCGGGTCCAGCTGCTGCCAGCCCTGCTGCCGCCCCCGCTGCTGCATTTCTAGCTGCTGCCAGCCCTGCTGCCGCCCCAGCTGCTGCGGGTCCAGCTGCTGCCAGCCCTGCTGCCGCCCCAGCTGCTGCGGGTCCAGCTGCTGCCAGCCCTGCTGCCGCCCCAGCTGCTGCATTTCTAGCTGCTGCCAGCCCTGCTGCCGCCCCTGCTGTTGCAGGACCACTTGCTGTAGAACCACCTGCTGCCGCCCAGCCTGCTGTGGGTCATCGTGCTGCTGAACTCTCACACACCTGTCTGCAACTGCCCACCATCCCCACCCCATCTCAAACAGGCACCACTTAATTGCTTCCTGTCATTCACTACAAAAAGAGCTTGTTCAGGGCAAGTAACAACAAAATGATCCACGTGAGACCCATTTCGAAGTGACAACCAGAAGCTCAGCACCCAACGATCACCTCTATGTTGCCTTTGTTCTCTTATGTGGACGACAACTTTGTATTTATCTCAATCCATCAGCTCAGACTCTTACTTATTCTCCCAAAGCCCCATTATCATCCTGCCTGACCTTCAGTTACCAAGTTTGTCAGCCATGTGTTCAGCTCACACCAAGATTTGAATACCAAGATCCCAAAGATACTTCGTTCTCAAATTCTTTGTCATAGAGATTTCCCTTTGTCTTAGTGTTAATCAAATTCCAAATAAAACTTCCTGGCAATTAAAGAAATCCACCGACTTGGTTTATTCTTTCTTTTTCATGTGTTCTTGCTCAATGCTGGAACAATTTTATGAAACAGAACTGCACTTCAGCAGCCATTAAGTTTAACCCAACCCCCAAAGGAATACTGACTAGGCTATACTTTGCAATCATCATCCAGCCTCTGCACATTATAAGGTGTTTTGTACAAAGTCGATAGAGTTCATCATTTCTTTCTTTTTTCCCCAAGTCATTGACTCATAAATGTATCCTATAAATACTTCCATTATATTCCTTCTTCTGCAGAGAGCTAGTCATGTGTTTGTGTGACTTGCAGTCTTCCATGAATCACTTTGTCCAATCTTTGTGTCACACCTTGGATACAGTTGGTGAATCGTCATTGTGGGATAAACTTCCTTGCTACGATAATGAAGAAAAACGATCATTTCAGAGAGACTGAATTCTGATGTGGGAAGGAGAGAACAAGATATGTTATAAAGTTTTGCTTATGAATAACGGGAAAGAGTTTGGCTCCACGTATGGTCAATGTAGCATGGAGAATCAGGAAAGGAAAATTGTTAGGACATTCCAAGGAGGCATCATTCTTACTTTCTTTGCCAAGGAATCACTCTTCAGAGAGGAGGTTAGACCTAGACAACTGATCTCTTAAGGCACAACACTTATGTAGGAGGTAAGAATATGGGCATATTTTCATTCATGTTTATTAAAGCACAAAATCTTACTACTAGAAAAGTCACCTTCCATGAAATCTGGGAATTTTTTGGAGAATATTTCAAATTTCATATGCTGCCATTGAGGCTAAAGGCCTTGGATGGATAGCAACCACTTGGCAGGAACTGAGAACTGAAGGAAAACATGGTTTATCCAAAATCCTGCATCTATTGAATCCTGACCAAAAATGGAGGTGATACAAATGTTTCTGCGCCTTATGGTTTCTTGCAATCAGAGATATAACTAGGGAGGGCCAACTAGAGCTCTACCCAGAGACTCTGAAATGCTACTGGCAACTCTAGAAATTATCACGCTTGCCCAGGATGATTCATTAATGCAACTCCAAATTCAACTCCAGTCTGAAGAGACTTGATGAGTTCCCAGGAGCTGCATCCCACATCAGTTCCTCCAATGCCTAACTCTACCTGGCTCTTATTTTCTCTACCACTGTTCCTTAATCTCCCTAGAAATAGTCTCATGATAACTTAGGATCTCCACTCACATGGGACAAGTGTCTAAACAAGGTTTCTACATTCCCTTCACATGATCTTGTCCCGAGGTCTTTATTGCATGTTTTGTGTTGCTTTCCCTAGGGGGACTGATGCACAAAAATGGCAGGTTGTCCCTCCATTTCCAGGGTATTTTGTCACTGTATCAGTGAGGGAGGGGAGAAGGCTGTCGAAGCAACGTTCAGCCTAATCCCGCAGAAGCTAGTAAATCAGTGAATATGGCACATTGACTTCATTAAAGAAACAAGTTTTCATATTTTCATTCTGCACAAGTATTATGTCTTTGCAGATTAATTTAATTCAACAAACAGGCATTAAATACCTCCTGTGTTTATGTACTTAAATACATGTGTATTAAATACCATATTTGGGTGACACTGGCAATTCAAAGCTGGAAAAAATGCCATGCTATTCCGTTTTTACATGCTGATTATGATGAATATCAGATAATCCAAAAGATAAGCACCATTTTAAATATTCTAGCAACCACTGAGAGAGAACACCACTGATTATTCACCACCACTTACAGAATGAAAAATAAGTGTAGTAATGAATCAGCATACTTCTCACTACTGTCAAAAGATGAATAACATTATTGTCTAAAAATGCTTCAGGAGCCAAGAAGGTGAGGCTCACACTTAGAAAGGATCATATTTTCAGGAAAATAGCTCACTTTCTATCTTAAGAAGAAAAAAAATGAAAACAAAGTAAGAGAAGCATTATGGCACCTTCTTTTTCCTTTTTATAACTGAATATCTGTCCTGGGTGTACAATGGCTGCATGATAAACTTCCAGAGATGAATTTTGATAAAAATGGAGGTGAAAGCTAGTGAGCCACTCAGCTTGTCTCAACAATGACAGAAATGCATTGAAGATGTGAAAACTAAAATATAGAGTATATTTGAAATAACTATATTCAACAATCAGTAAGTATTGTGCTCTTCCTAACTTTTAAAACACATCTTTGTCATTCAAGAAACATCCCCTCTATATATTACTTTAAATAAAAAAAAATACTTATTTGCCAGACCCTAGCTGGTTATAAGTGACTCAACAGAAGTCATTGTGGTACAGTGGAAGACAAGTGACTCAGAGGCCAAGGCCCTAAGGTTCAAATCCACACCTGAAATGACATGTGGGAGTTTACCTGAGTCACTTAACATTCCTGGGCCTCAGGTATCTCATCTGTAAATGGACGATTAAGACTTCAAGACCTCTGTGATTCCCTCTGGTTAGAAATCCATGGCCCATGTGCATAATAACGATCTGTGGTTTTGTTTCAGCGGGGGCTCTCTTCATTGATGCAGATGGCATCCTCTACAAAGCAGTTGATGATCTTTGTCAGAGGAAAGAAAAAAGTACTGGAAGCAAAGTGTGTGCCCTGCAATGGGAGAATGGATGGAAAAATTGCATTTTTTAATGCAGTGGGATTTTCCTGTGCACAAGATGTGAAGATGAAGAATCCTGAGAAATTTGAAAGCCATTAATACAGATGCACAGTTGAGTAAGCTGAGACAGTACATCAGCACACAAAATGACCCACAGGAATAGAACAGAAAACAAGGCTGCCAGACATCAGAATTCACAGCAGTTCATTGACCTATCTTGATTTCAGAGGACTGATGAAGAACCATACCTCTTTGCTCTCAGAACAAATTCTGCAGACTACAGGTACGTATTGAAACACATGAGGTCAGCTGGGGTCGATGGGTAAGTTTGTTTTGCTTAATCATACTTCTTTGTCAGAAGAATGGATTCTGTTGGGGAGAGGGTAGTATTAAGAAAAGAAAAGGTTTCTTCTGGAGGGATTAATAAAATTTTTTTCCCTCCTGCATGTTCTGTCATTGAAAACTCCATTACTCTCTTCTTGTCAGTGGCCTAGCAATAAGTTTATCCAGGGAATCAAACAACTGAGCTCAGAGAGTCTGAGCTCATTATTTTTATAGATGATCTCTGAAGGCAGCACAGATAAATGCATTTGCACCATGTCACCCAAGACATAAAATTGGAGTTTAAACCCAAGTTCCTCAACTTCAAATCAAATACTCTTTCTACTGTACCATTCTACTTCTAAGGTTCTAAGGCACAATAATGAAGGCCAGCATTGGGTGCAGACCTGAAATGTTCGAGTATAGTAGGAACTACTGGACCTTGTAATCTTCATGACATCAAGGTTGTCAATTCAATGTTGAATTCTTTCCACAGTGACAGCTCAGAGGAAGAGATCATGATAGTCATTACAGAATGAAAATCCAGATATTATACTAAATTTCAATGAATCTCTGCCATATCAAATATCAAACGATCAAATGAGATATTATCTAGGGGAACATGGCTTTGATTAGGAAGAGTGACATTACTAACAAGTGAGAATGAAGAGCTTCCTTATAAGTTACTGGTTTACCAAGTAATTTTGACTGAGAATTTAATGAACTATGATTGAATACTTCATTTTGAAAATTTAATGAACCTTACCTCTGATAACAAACTGGGTGTGTGGCATTCCATATAATGTCACATTTCTGCAATGTGTTGCTAAGATTTTCTGAACTGTTTTCCCCCTTTCTTCTTTCTTCTTTATTATATAGTATGACTCTCCCAGAGGTAGGCAGCGAACAATATTTACAAGATGCAGGTGAGGGAAAAATAAAATATATCAACAGAATTGTGAAGGATAACCAAGTGATAAAAGAATGGTAATAGATAGTCTATAGGTGGTGTGATTGTTTGCATTTCCTATCCCTTTTCTACCACTGAAGGGATACCAGGGAGCTGAAGAAAACTGGATGGCCTTGGAGAAATTGAAAAGCTCACTTAATGACTTCCAAGTTTGCTCCTCCAACTCTTCTGTTCCTGCTCTGGGAAAACGAAGCCCATGTTGTTTAATAAGACATTGTAACAAACACAGCATCTGGGTAGGAACAAAGGATCAAAGGTCTTGCTTGTGCAAAGTGACTGTATAGAATGTTTGATGTAGACATATTTGAACCCAAATTCTTGGGACATCAGGAATGCTTCCATGTCCCCTGAAGGGAGAATATTCTGTCACAGTGGGGAATGACCATACCTTAGTATTTGCTACAGTATCAATGCAAGGTGTACATTTCTTTTTTTCTTGAGCCAAGGGATTTCATTGATTCCTGCCTGTTTTCCAGTACCGGAGAGATTTTATGAACTTTGATGATGTCTCCCTTTTTTCACTCTTTCTATACCATAGAGTTTATTTTGTTTCTCAGTTTCTTCTCCACTATTTCTTTTGGTTCATCCATGCATTCTATAGGGAGAATTTAAACTTGTTGTATGTACTAGACACTAGGGTAGGAATGATGGATTCATATAGGAAAATACTGTAGCAGGACCTGTCTTCAAGTATTTTGCATTCTATTTGAAGAAAAGAGTATATAACTGGGGCAAAGGAAGAGAACAAGGAATATAGCACCTTGCCTGAAGTACTTAAGACAAATTTCTCTGCTTGTTCAACCTCTGGTAAGACATGTGACATCCTCTATACACCTTTCAAGTACTTCTAAATCTCCATTTCTTCTGTAACATTCTGTGACTCATGGAGGCAGTTGGGGGTTATTCAAAAAGGGTAAGGATACCTTTTGAGCAGGAGTGGGAAATTCTAGCCAGAGGTCTACATGGTAACCATAGAACAACTGCATAGAGCCTATGACGCTATTCCAAATCTGGATAAAAGAAAAGTTGTTGTGTTCTATGAATGAGGACAAAGTCTACTTTCTTTCCAGAGCAGTTAGCTAGGATGGGAGAAAATGCCTCCTGAGACCTGCCGTTCCTGGTGGTCATTCTCCATGCCAGGTGACTTACAGGGGGAAAATGATATAATCCAAGGAAACATAGAAAGTATTTCTAGGGATTCCAAAATCCTGATCAAGAATTCTGTGGGTGAAGATGAGATTTTTATTATGCTCAGGGGTCCGAAGCTTATTATTTATTTATTATTTATAGGATAGACAACAACTATGGAAAACTGGTTTTTGTTTGTCTCCAACATACATTTAGAAGAATTGATCCAGCTCTTGATCAATCTACTTATCTATCTTGAAAACTTTTATTTTTTCATGAAAGAATGAAGGAAAAAATGCTCATCTGCAATAGCTTGTTTTTTGGTTTTTGTTTTTCCTTGTTTTGTTTGTTTGCTTTACTTTTGGGTGAAGCAATCAGGGTTAAAGTAACTCACCCAGGGTCAGACAGCTAGTAAGTGTCAAGTGCCTGAGGCTGGATTTGAAGTCAGGTCCCCCTGACTCCAAGGCTGGAGCTCTGTCCACTACTCCTCCTAACTGCCCGTTGCTATGTCTTTTATCTCATGTACTGGGAAGTGGTGATTTCTCACAAAATTTCACCAGCATACCTTATTGCATTCAGAATCTCTGCTGGATGGATTATTGAGCTAATTTGGCTCAGTTTTCCCATACCAAAGTGACTAGAGAATATCTCCTCAATGGGTATAGAAATGACTTTGGAGATGATACTATTTCATGAAATCTGAAAAAGACATTCATAACTCAATACATTTCAACTCTGAAAAGGCAATGTTTTTATTAGCAATCACATAAACAATAGCATATGACAAAGTTATGATTTGGATAAACATAGAAAGAATATTTTCTGTTTCATTGACTTTCTTGCTTTGGTGTCTGACTTATAAAATGCTGGGAAGAACCATTCTGATTCTGATCTTCTCTGACAATACTTTGCTATAGCTTTGGAATGTCAGTGAGAGGTCCTGAATTCATAGAATCTGTTCCTTTTGAATCAGCACATTCAAGATTGATAAATGACCCATGTTTGGGAGAGAAGGAAAAGGGAAGGTAACATAAGCAGAGGAGACGTATGCATGGAACGGAATGGACTTTTCATCCTTGTCTCATAAGAGATTGGTGTCAAGATGCTCTCCCCCTGTAGAGGATGTCAAAGATGAAGAGAAAGAGGGGTATTTCTTAGAAAAGCCATGATGGTGTGCAAAATGGATAGTGGTCTGGGTGCTCAGCAGCACAAGGAGCCTCAGCAGGCTGGGTGGCAGCAGGTAGCTCTACAGCAGATGTGGTGGCAGCAGGGCTGGCGGCAGCTGGACACATTGCAGCTGGGGTGGCAGCAAGTTGTGCGGCAACAAGTAGTTTGACAGCAGTAAGGGCAGCAGCAACTAGACTAGCAGCAGTAACTGTGGCAACCGGTGGGTTGGCAACAAACAGCCTGTCAGCACCTTGGTCTGCAGCAGCTGGATACACAGCAACTGGGCTGGCAGCATGTGGTTCTGCAGCAAGGGGTCTGGCAACAGGCTGCACGGCAACAGCTGGGGCGGCAGCAGCTGGTCTCGTGGAAAGTTGAATGGCAACTAGTCTTTTGGCAGCAGGTTGGCAGGCAGCAGCTCAGTCTGCAGAGGCTGGGCGCACAGCACACCTCTTCCCAGACTTCCTGGTCACAGCTCTATGCACAGTAGATGGAGCCACAACAGGAGTTGACCATGATGTCACTGGATGGGTCTTTGAGTTTTCTTTCAAGGATAGGGATTCACTTGCATTTCAAACACTTCTTGCCCCATGGGCCTCTTAGATACCACATTGAACAGCTCCTGCCTGCACTTCTACAGTATTTCCTTGTTCTTGTTTATCATGTCAAAAAATGAAATTAAATTAAGTCTTCTATTTTGCTCAGGACAGAAAGTATTTTCCCTGATATTTTGGCATTCACCATCTCATTCATTTCTCTTTTTTCTAGGGCCATTGTGTTTTCTTCTTGCCTTAAGTACTTATGCCAATTTCCCTCCTTGTTCAACTTCGGGTGAATCTTGTGATATCATGACCTCAGTGATCCAGTTGATTGTACATCTCTGTTTTTTGAGGAACATTCTATGACTCACGGGGGACTCTATTCACAGGGGATGAAGATAACCCTTGAGCAAGCATGGGAGACTCTACCCTGAAGCTTAATGGTGCTGGTAGATTAATTGCAAAGAGCTCATAGTGCTGTCTGAAATTTAAATCAAAGAAAAGTTCAGTTCTGCTAGGAATGACGACAAAATTGACTTTCTTCCCAGGACCCAGATCTAGGGTGAGACAAAATGCCTACTGAGAGCTATCAGTCCTGGTCATCATTATCCACTCTAGATGACTCACCAGGGCCACAGGAATTCCAGAAGCCTGTTTGAGGACTCTGTGTGAAGATGCCATTGTTTTTTTTATTTTCAGGGTCTAATATCAACTAATGATTGATGCTGGAGGCTTCAGAAGATGGAAGGAAAATGGAAAAGTGAACACTTCATTAAGGAGATGGTATCAGAGAGTGGGCCTAGGCTTTTTAGACAACAGCTGAAATCTCTGCCCCTGTCCTACTGTGGTGCCTCATCATGGCTTGCAGGTGACCCTAGCTACACAAAGGCTAGGCCAGTGGGGCATCGACCTTGATAGATTCTACCATGTGGCAATGGCCTCGTGGACCATATCTTGACTTTTTAATTTTTTTCCCAGGGGCCAAAGTAGCTATGGAGGAAGAAGCTCAACACCAGGAGTCAACCCATTCAGTGGTGGATTTTTCAGCAGTGATAGACAAATCATTCCGGCAACAAACATCAAAATAGGGAGGAAGTTGTACTTAAACAGAAACAGGGTTCACAAGTTTTCCCTGAGGAAGCAATAAAGGGAATTGATGTCATGATTTCTCTTGTTTTCTCAAAGATAATAACAAACATCATTTCATGAGATATTTGTCCATCATTTATTGCTGTGCTAATTTAAACATGGCTTTGAATAGGAAAATTGAATTTAATAACAAGTCAGAATAAGTAGAGTTTCCTTATAAATTACTGCATTACTAAGTCGTTTTCCACTGGGAATTTAGTGAACTATAATTGAATAATTCATTTTAAAACTTTAATACCTCTTAGGTCTGACATATACTGTGTTTGTAGCACTACATATAAAGTCACTTCTACAATGTGTTGCTGAGATTTGCTGAAGTCTTTTTCCCCTCTCTTCTTTCTCTTTTATTGTGAGGTATGACTCTCTGCAGATAGGCATGGAGGACATTTTGGAAATGTAGGTGATGTACAAATGAAACATATCTGTAAAATGTTCAAGAATTAACAGCTGTGGAAGGAAAGATAGTAGATGGTCAATAGGAGATGTGATGCTTTGTAATCTCTACTCCTTTTTGACCACTGAAGCCATAATAGGGAGCTGAAGAATACTGAATTAATTTTGTGAAATAGGAAAACTTGTTTAATGACTGCCAGGTTTACTCTTCTGCCTACTTCATTCCTGCTCAGACAAAAACAAGGCCCATCTTTTTTATGAGACATTTGAGCAAAGAAAGTATCAGGTTCACTTGACAAAGGAGCAAGAGTCTTGTTTAAGAAAAGTGACGTCCAGAAGGAGAACGCTTTTGAGAATGGAGAGAGAGAGAGAGTGAGATGAACAGAGGGAAAACAGGATGGAGGGAAATATGTAGTTGGTAATCATTACTGTGAAAAAAAAATTTACAGTGGGTTTCTCAGATAACGACTTAATTTCTCAGACATATAGAAAACTGAGTTAAATTTATAGAAATAAGAGTCATTCCTTAACTGATAAATTGTCAAGTTAATGAACAGGCAATTTTCACACCAAATAATTACAGGTATCTGTGGTCATATGGGGAAGAAGTGCTCTAGATCACTCTTCTGTTTTTTTAAATTTATTTATTTTCAGTTTTCAATATTTACTTCCACAAGATTTTGAATTCCTCATTTTCAACCCATCTCACCACTCCCCCAAACCCAAGATGGCATGCATTCTGCATATCCCTTCCCCTAGTCTGCCCACTCTTCTATCTCTTCCTCTTCTCTTATCTCCTTCCCCTTCTATTTTCCTGTAGGGCAGGACAGACTTCTGTACCCCATTTCCTGTATTTCTTATTTCCCACTAGCATGTGAAAACATTTTTTAAAACTATGTTTTTAAAACTGTAGGTTTCGAATCTTCTCCCTTCCTCCCTCCCCACCCATTCTCATTGAAAAGGCAAGCAACTCAATATAGGTTATACATGTGCAGTTATGCAAAACACTTCCATAGTACACATATTGGGAAAAACTAACTCTATTTCCCTTAATCCTATCCTGCCCTCCCACTTATTCTATTCTTTCTTTTGACCCTGTCACTCTTCAGAAGTTTTTGCTTCTGATTGCCCCCTTTCCCAATCTGCCCTCCTCTCTATCATCCGCCTGTTCTCTTGTGACCTTCTCCCCCTATTTTCCCATAGGCTAAGACAGATTTCCTCACCCAATTGAATGTGTATGTTATTGCCTCCTTCAGCCAAATCCTATGAGAATAAGATTCACTCATTCCCTCTCACCTTGCCACATCTCCGCTGCACTGTGAGAGCATTTTCTTTTGTGTTTTTTTTGTTGTTGTGAGATTATTTACCCCATTCTACATCTCCCTTTCTTCTTCTCCAAATAGAATCCTCTCTCATCCCTTAACTTTATTCTCCAGATATGACCCCTTAATCTTCAACTCACCCTGTGCCCTCTATCTATCGATCTATCTATCTATCGATCTATCTATCTATCTATCTATCTATCGATCGATCGATCGATCGATCTATCTATCTATCGATCTATCTATCTATCTATCGATCGATCTATCTATCTATACATACACATAATTTTTTCCCTCCAACTACCCTATTACTGATAAAGGTCTCATGAGTTATAAATATCTTTCCGTGCAGGAATGTAAACAGTTCATCCTTACTAAGTCTCTTATGATTTCTCTTTTCTGTTTGCCTCTTCATGTTCCCCTTGAGTCCTGTATTTGAAAGTCAAATGTTCTATTCAGCTCTAGTCTTTTCATCAAGAATGCTTGAAAGTCCTCTGTTTCACCGGATGACCATGTTTTTTCCCTGAAGGATTATACTCAGTTTTGCTGGGTAGGTGATTCTTCGTTGTACTCCTATCTCCTTTGCCCCCCTGAATATTATATTCCATGCCCTGTGGTCCTTTAATGTAGAAGCTGCTAAATCTTGTGTTATCCTGATTGTGTTTCCACAGTACTTGATTTGTTTCTTTCTGGCAGCTTGTCATATTTTCTCCTTCACCTGGGCACACTGGAATTTGGCTACAAAATTCGTAGCAGTTTTCCTTTGGGGTTCTCTTTCAGGAGGAGCTCTGTGGATTCTTTCAATTTCTATTTTGCCCTCTGGTTCTACTATCTCAGGGCAGTTGTCCTTGATAGTTTCTTGAAAGATGATGTCTAGGCTCTTTTTCTTTATCATGGCTTTGAGGTAGTCTAATAATTCTTAAATTCTCTCTCCTGGATCTATTTTCCAGGTCAGTTGTTTTTACAATGAGATATTTCACATTCTCTTCTATTTTTTCATTCTTTTGGATTTGTTTTACAGTGTCTTGCTTTCTCATAAAGTCACTAGCCTCCAATTTCTCTATTCTAATTTTTAAGGAAGTATTTTCTTCACTAATTTTTTGGACTTCCTTTTCCATTTGGCCAATTCTTCTTTTTAGGGCAGTCTACTCCTCATTGGCTTTTTGGACCTCTTTTGGCATTTGGGTTAGACTATTTTTAAGGTGTTATTTTCTTCAGTATTTTCTTGGGTCTCCTTTAGCAAGCTGTTGACTTGTTTTTCATGATTTTCTTGCACCACTCTCATTTCTTTCCCAGTTTTTTCTCTACTTCTCTTACTTCTCAAAATCCCTTTTGAGCCCTTTTGAACCCAAGGCCTGAGAGTGATTCGTATTTTTCTTGGAGGCTTTGGATGCAGGAGCTCTGACTTAGTTGTCTTCTTCTGGTTGTATATTTTGATCTTCTTTGTCACCAAAGTAAGATAATATAGTCTGACTCTTGTTGTACTGCTTGCTCATGATCCTGGCAAATTACTTGAGTTTTGAACTCTTTATTAAGATAAGAGTCTGCTTCCAATGTGGAGAATGGACTATCCCAAGCTTTGGGGGTTTGTATAGCTGTTCTCAGAGATACTTGTAGGGACCCGTAAATTTTCAGTTCTTGCAAGGTGGTATGACAAGAGGCAAGATGTTTACTCCTTTCCTGGCCTGTGCTGTGGTCTGTTAGTGACCACAAGCACTCCTTTCTTCCCTGGAATTGTGAGGAAGGTTTCCTGTCCACAGCCACTACAAGGCAGTGCTCCTCCTCACCCTAGGACCCCCATACAAAACTGTGACCTAGATTCAAGCACGGACAAAGAAAGAGATTTCTGACTCAGCACCAGCAGAGTGATCCCTACAATCCCCCTCTGATCAGCCAGTTGATTCCCCTTCAGTGTGTGGGCTCAAAGCTTGGGAAGAAGCTGCCCACCACAGGGCCATGCTCTTGGGGAATGGAGCTGAGACCCCACCTTCCTCTCTTAGCACTGCAGAAATAGACTTTTTCCACTGACCTTCTAAGTTGTCTTTGGGATTCATGGATTAAGGAGTCTAGAAACCACTACAGATGCACGAGATTCAGTCTTCTGAGGCTTGCTCCAGGTTTGCTGAGGCCTGCGCACCCATGCCACACTGCTCTGCACTCCCGGCCTGGTGAGCTATACCTTTCTGATCAATCATCCAGGTTGTCCTAGGGCTGCAAATTTGCTTCACTCTGTCTTTTTGTGGGTTAAGTTGCCTTAGAATTTGTTTAGAGCCATTTTTATAGGTATTTGGAAGGGTTTGGGGGAGAGCTCAAGCAAATTGCTGCTTTCACTCCACCATCTTGGCTCTGCCCTCTAAATCAATCTTGATGAGAGAAATGCAAATCAAAACAGCTCTGAGCTATTACCTCACATCTGTCAGACTGGCTACTATGACTGAATAGGAAAATTACAAATGATGGAGGGTATGTGGGAAAACTAAAACACCAATTTACTCTTTGTGAAATGGCATGTGAATTCAGCAGTTATAGAGAGCAATTTAACCCTATGCCCAAAGGGCTATAAAACCGTGCATACTCTTTGGTCAAGAAAGACTACCGTTAAGTCTTCATTGAGCAGAGATCAAAAAGAAAAAAAAAAGGAAAAAGACTTTGTGTACCTAAATATTTATAGCAGCTCTTTTAGTGGTGGCAAAGGATTGGAAATTAAGGGGATGTCTATCAATTGGAGAATGGCTGAACAAGTGGTTGAATATGACTGTGATGGAATACTATTGTGCTTTAAGAAATGATGAACGGGATGCTCTCAGAATAACGTTGAAAGACGTATATGAATTGATGGAAACTGAAATGAGAAGAACCAGGATAACATCGTAAACAAGGACAACAATGCTTTTTGGTTATCTACTATGAATAATTTAGCTATTCTCAGGAATCCAAGATTACTCTGTAGGACTTATGAAGAAAGTTACTGCCCATCTCCAGGGAAAGAACTGGTAGAGCCTGAGTATAGATCGAAGATAATTTTTCTTCATTTTCTTTATTTGTCTTGGTTTCCTTTTGTCTGTGCTTTGGTCATGAATGACTTACATGGATATGTATTCTGCATGACTAGACATATATAACCAAGGTAAAATTTCTTGCCTTCTCAAGGGGGTCAAGGGGAAACAGAGGGAGGGAGAGAATGTGGAACTAGAATTGTGGGAAAAAGGAACGTCAATATTCTTTTTACATGTGAATAATGTCAAAATGATAAAATAAATATTAAATTAGTACATTGTTTATGTAAAAGAAGAAGAACAAGAAAAGAAGAGTGCCTAGAATACTATAATGTAGATATACGTAAACAGAAGATCTTGTGACATCAGGAATATTTCCAGGTCTCCAAAAGTGGAATATCGAATATAACAGTGGTGAATATCCATATCTTAGTATTTGCTAGATTGCCAATGCGATCTGTGGTGTTTACTTTTTTTTTCTTGAGCGATGGGACTTGATTGATTTCTGCATGTTTCCTGGTACTGGAGAGACCTTATGAACTGTGATGATGCCTCCTTTTTTGAATCTCTCTACCCTACAGAGTCAATTTTGCTTTTCAGTTTATCTTATATTGTTTCTTCTGGTTCAAATACTGGAGCACAAATGATGGATTTATATACGAAAATACTTGAACAGGACCTGCCTTCAAGGAAGTTACATTCTGTTTTGAGAAAATAGTATGCAACTGGGGCATAGGAAAGCACAAGGAACGTATCACCTTGTCTTAAGTACTTAAGATAAATTTCTCTGCTTATTTTTTTCTATTCTATTCTCTATGAAAATGATAGAAAACTTCCTTAGTTGGTCATGCACGTTTCTAGCTTAGAACCTAAAGGAAAAGGCAAAGAAGAATGTATTCATTTTTTTCTATTCAACCAGAAGAAGGCATTGCGTACAAAAGAAAACTGCCTTCCAGTCGTAGCCTGTGATGTTGAAGCCAAGAATTCAGTTTGTTCTACTTGGCTGTCAAGGCCAGGACTAGGAGAAATGCAACAACATTGAAGACAGGTTTGAGAGAAGGAAAATATTCCTCCTACTAGCTGTTCTAACAATGATAATATAACAGTGGGCAGTGACCATACCTTAGTATTTGCTACAGCATCAATGCCATCTGTACACCTTAATTTTTTTTTCCGTGGGCTCTGGGATTTGATGTATTCTTACATGTTTTC